>NW_017307074.1:559287-621185 GCF_000935625.1 Nanorana parkeri | reverse complement strand
TCACCTAAGTTAATGATCAGGTGACAGAAGTTGCATGTAAACACCTGCACACCGCATGTAAAGATACGTGATATGTTTACATTCCGCTAGGAATCAATCACTCTCCCTGGACGCATGTAATCATATCACGTATCATTACATGCGGTGTGCATGCGTTTACATGGAGCTGCTGCCACCTGATCATTAACTTGACTAGGTGACAGCTGTCACTTGAAAACGCCAGATTAGGGATTTCTGCTGCAGTCTGAGCAGTCTCCAATAAAGTTTCTTGTGGATGTTTTCAAGGCTAGTTATTACTTAAATTATTATTAAAACCATTAGCAACTGAATGCAGAGGCAACTATTTATGATAATAAAGAGTAGATGCATAGTCCTATACAACCGGCCCTTTGAGGGTAACCATACTGCTGATGCGGCCCCCGATGAATTTGAGTTTGCCACCCCTGACTTAGATGATGTGCATGGTCACATGTCGTAGTCACATGTCCTAGTGACATATGCCAGAGTTTCAGGAAGTAAATAAGATATACTGTAAGAACCTGCCTCTAGTAAAAATGGCCATCGTCAGAACTTGGGGGAAAAAAAAGAAAATAGGTATGCAAAGAATAAAAAGCCGGCAATTATGTAGAAATATGTGTTTGTAGATTGTCATTACTAAACATTTCTAAAGGTGCCTTTGATGTTATTTTAAAGATATGGGTAAAGTTCCTCTTTAAGGCCATTAAAAGTATTGCACAAAACCGCTGATGAAGCACAACAAATTATCGAAACATGTGGAATGTGGAAAGAAAGATAGCAGTATCTCCCTCTAAAATGTAATTTGTGTCATTAAAGAAATAAAGTTTTAATTGTCTAAATAAACATTGCATTTTACAAACTCTAAGAGGATGATGTACAAAAGATAATGTACATCATATTCACTGTAAATATGTAAATGATTTAAAACCCCAACAATACAGCGAATCCTTTTAAAAATAAATTTCCTTAAAATAATATTCTAGAACTGTACAGGCACCATAAGGTGGAATATCAAACATTCACTACTAGGCCTATAGGGTCCTAGTGTCAGACTTGTCATCCACAGCTGACCTCCTGGGCCCACTTGTATCATCACGCATTTCAGGAGAGAACTGGGAACCTTTGACCAAGGGGCAAACAAAACGTACTAGCCCTTACATGGTAAAATTAGATTTATATATTCCTGCGGGTTAAATAAAGTATACTAAACAAAACTTACCATGGTGCCCCAATGGTTGGTGGGCATGGTGAAAGGTAGGTGTTCCTAAAGAACATGATTTATTGTAAGGACACAAGAGAACTAATGGCTACAAATTGGACCACACTCCTTGTACAAATGCATAATAAGCAGAGAGCAATATATATAACAATCCAATGTTATTCTTATTACATCAGACAATTAAACATAATATTATCAAGAACTATCTACACAAAAAAAAACACTTTGTGGGAATAGTCCTGGGAGTATTATTTTTTTTTGTGTAGAAGCAGTGTGGTCCAGTTTGTAGTCATTGGTTCCCTTGTGACATATCTACGTTTCATGGGACTGGCACAGCTTGATATTGAGGTGTAGTTTCACTTATTGAATTGTGTCGCAGGATATAGTGATTATATTTTTTGTTCCCCTATTTGACACACCTTTTTACAATATCTAGCATCATCTTCCTTTGCAGAGCTTGACATTTGCTCACATCTCAAAGTTGGTGCTAGAAGACTTCCCTCTGCGAGAAGCTGTGATAACAGGTCTTGAGCAGATAGCTAAACAAAGTCTTTATGTGTCACTGACTTCAGGTTCCCCTCTAATGACTGAATGATTAAATATCTCCCCATTGGGCCATGGGCCCAATATACCTTTATATTATATACTGACTTAGGACCCAAATGCCCTCCTTCCAGCAGCCTAGTCCTCTCCTGATTACAATACAATCTGCACACTTAACTATTCATGGAAAATGGTAGAGAATATGAGAGAAGTGGAGAAAGCAAAGAGGGTGGTGATATAAATGAACTTGGGGCATAAACAGAACAATATGCATTGAAACATGACTGGTAGAGAAGGCTAGATAAAGGCCTTCACTTCTAAAAACTTTGCAGATGCATTATAGTTTGCACATGGTTGAGTCATCAAAACAATTATTCTGCATTAGTATCCTCTGAAAGCCATGTCCATCATTGGAGAGACACTCAGGTGAGTGTGATGGGACACAGGGGCCAAAAAAAGCACCCATACTCGTACAATATTTTCCTTCCCCACTTCAATATTAGGAAAATGGGGCCAATTAAGCAAAACAGGATTTAATAAGAACAGAAAATTCCGACACCAAACATGATTGCTTTCCTACTTGTCTACTATAGCTGACCCAAGATGAACCAAATAAATATGTTTTACTTTTTTCATTAATGAATTGCCAGCCTGATGAATAAATATATGACACTAAATATTAGAATTTTCATTGGTGTAATACAGAACTCAGCGTGAAGTCAACTAGTTAGACGGCTCAGCTTATGCTGTTTTCAAAGTCACTTGATCAGTCAGCGCTTTGTTTCATGCAGACTTTGATTATTCACTGATACAAGTAGCAATTTAGAGGTGAAAGGACATTTTTTCCATCAACTTTTGTAATTTAGTTTGTTAGATGAAAAGATGTCATTTGGAGTTTAAAATACTTGGGATAATGAACAGATGTTGCCATAGCAACATAAAAGATCCTTACGAGATTAGTGAAAAAGGCACACATGCTTTTCTTTGCCTTAAACATCAAGTGCTCTTTAAACATGAATAAATTATATTATACTTTTTAAATGTCCTTTTAAGAGTCATGTCCTTTTAAAGCTCATGCAGCAGAGGGTTGGGCATCTTTATGCTAATGGATCACCATCAAAGCACTGATGTTTAAACTTTTGTCATAACATTGTTGCCCATGGTGTGCAGTTTGAAGCGAACCTCTTCTTGAAACCCCTCTATGGTAAAATGGACTGGAAATCTCCTTAGTGATGTAGGACGTTAGCTGTGGCTGTATTGCATCCTGGAAGACTAAGCTGGGTGAAGATATTAGGTGACAGGATGTACATGTGCCTATCCCATGAACATTATTTTTTATTACTTTCTAAGAATTATATCCTTCACAGACCACCTCTTATCTTAGGCAAGTAATAGATGTTAGCTAAGTAAATCCAACCTCCAGTCAACATTGCCCCCAAAAATAGTTGGTCAACTGTGTCTACTGGTTGCAAACAGTTCCAACAGATCTTGATTAAAGCTACTAAAATGGTTTAACAATTATCTATGAAAATCTTATTTGAACCAAGACAATGAGGTTCATTTAATAAAGACAAATAGGCTGTTCACTTTGCAAGGGAATTTGCATTTGCCAGGGAATTTTCCCTTAGCTTAGTAAATGTGGTGAAATGTCACTTTGCAAAGAATGCCCAGTCACCTGCAAGGAGATTAAGAAAATCAGTATTTTTGCTTGCTTGGATATTAAATAACCGGAGCAATTTGTGTGTTGCCTTAACCGCTGAGTATCTAGGTCAGAGATTAGGGCAACCCACAAAAAAAACATTCTTGCTCTTGTTGTTTAATATTTGTCTATTTTGGGGGTAAGGTGCCCTTTACCTTTGTGTTGCTCCTTCTCTTTGGGAGCATTGGAGTTGTGACATATACTTAACGGTGCCCATGATTGGATATTGAAAATCATCAGATCTTCACCTCATTCACCAAGCAAAGGGGGAACTTCCCCTGAAAAGTACAAATTCCCTTGCAAAGTGAACAGCCTATTTACCTTTAGGAAATCAATCCCAGTGTTTCCAACAGTGAACACACAGACAGATAATGCTTATAGTGTTGAATTGGGTACTAGGAAAATAGGTAGACCACAGACATTTGTAAACTAAGCTTGACTTTTATAGTGAGACTTCAGATGGACAGGTCATCATATAACAAGATCAATTGTATCCATACAATGTACATTTTGAATAATAGAAGGCCTAGTGCATTTGGGGGTCTCTAAAAAAGATCAAAAGATAATAAAAGGCCTAGTGCATTTGGGGGTCTCTAAAAAAGATCAAAAGATAGACAGACAGATGGATAAACAGATGGATAAAGAGATAGATAGATAGAGAGAGAGAGAGAGAGAGATAAGATCGCCGGTCCCGGGCCCGTAGGAGGGGCAACGGAGCCCGGGAAGCACGGCGGGGGTGTCCGGCGGGGGGGGCGGCCCCTTCTTCGTGACGCAGAAGCGATCTGGCGACAGGTAAGTCACCAGGATCGCTTCTGTTGTAAAGCCGACAGTCGGCTCTACAAGTTTAAACAGAGTCCCGGCGGCAAAAGTCGCCGGGAGTCTGTTTAAACAGCCCCGATGCTGGCGACGTACACTGTACGTCGTCAGTCACGAAGGGGTTAAATGTTTATTTGTAAATTAAAGATCTTATATAACATGGAAAGAAAAGAAAATAGATATAAAATATCCTTCTAAAAAAATATAGCATAAACTAAACCACTATTATTTATGTATGCTTTAGATTATTATTAAAGATGTACAATCATCTTCCATATATAGCTGGAACTTGTTTTTCCACCCATCGTTAATATGTGATGTATAGAATAATGTTATGCGTTTGATTTGACCTGAAAGTATTAATACAGAGGAAGCATTTTAGCCACCTCACTCAGAGAACAAAGCCGTCCTAACAAAGATGCTGATTAATTAAATGATTTATAATCGAGGAGAGACAGTTTAAAAACAGCACTTAGTTCAGTTGTGACTCTGTTCCAACTTTTCAGAGCTTCAATAGTTGTGTACTGTAACAGCATTTACCCCCAAGTGTCTCTTCTTCACATATCTAGTGAATGTACTGAATGTAGCTGGAATATTTACTAAATACAAATTCAATATTATTGAAGCCTTATTCCATGTTCAACGTACTACCAATCTAAAAGTCAGTGCAGCGAAATATTCAACTTTGTAATTGGGATGTACTTTTTGATTGCATTCCCTTTTTTGTTTTGACACGCTCTTGAAGTATCAATAGTATCAAATTTTAAAGTTCAAATGTACCATCGAAGAGTTGTAGTACAGCATACAGTTCTGGCCTTCTAAAGGCTTTCGCAATGGCTATAGAGGACCAGTGCCTTTGCTGCCTGCACAATGTACACAAATAGTAGATGAATCCTAAAGACGTATTAGTCACCTTCATCACAGACTTCATTTATCTCAATATCTAGTTGGGTTCAAATCTCTTTTTTTCTCTAAGTTTGACTAGGGAGAGTGAAAATTAATTCCCATTTATGCATGACAAAAAAGAAAAGATGTCATCTTCACCTTATATTCTATTACTACTTGTCTGGATTCTAGATGTTTTATTTAGATAATTAGTTCAGTTAGAGGTTTTTTTCATTCCAGTTTTCCATGGACTTAGAAAGTTGAAGACTTAAAAGCAGATATAAAACACATAGAGCAGTATCTAGGTGAGCCCAACTCCCATAGGGCAGCATGTAGTTTGTATGCACTCCCCACATTTCCTATGGGTATTCTGTCTTACCTCCCATAAAATGGTAGATAGATTGCCATCTGACTAAGTTGAGTGTATTTTGAATTTCTATGGCTGATTTCAAGCTTTACCTCAGGAAAGAAGACAGTTGAGCCAAGCCTTGTAAAGTTTATAACAACAGCATTCTGAAATTTCTGTCTGATTTACACAATAGCAGAGGAAGGGCTTAACACCCAACTATTTATTACACTGGAAGAATCTGTGATTGAAAAAGATTTGGGGGCCCTAGTGAACCACAGACTTAACAACGGCATGCAATACCAGGTGGCCACTAAGAGCAAGCAGAATACTATCATGCATTAAAAGGGGTATTAAGTTGAGTGACACATTGATACTTGTACTCCTTTACAAAACATTGGTTTGGCCTCATCTTGTGTATGCAGTTCAGTTTTGGTCCCCGGTTAGGAAAAGGGATGTCCTAGATTTGAAAAGGGTACAGCAAAAGGCAACACAGTTAATAAGGCCGCTAAAGGGCCTCAGCTACAAGGAGCAATTAAGTAATCTAAACATATTTACCTTTGAGAGGAGGTGCTTGAGAGGAGACATGTCTGCTATTTACAAATTAGTCAAAAGAGACTGTAGGGTTGGTAACAACTTGATTAATCTTAGGTCCTTGAAGAGAACATGTATGTACAATTTAGGGTTGACCAAAGGAGGTTTTTTTCTCAAATTGCAGAGGCTCTTTTTCTTAAATCAGAGCAGAAAATGAGTGGTTAGTGGTAAGAGCTGGAAGCATTGACAAATACAAAAAAAACTTCTAGATGTCTTTCTCAATGAGCACAACATAGAGAGATATGTATACTCTTAGACCAGCTAACTCCAGGTTTTATTGTTCTCTGGGGCTGCGTTAGAGAGGTTCCTCTCACTCGCTGTCCAGGGGACGACCCTTTCACTAGGCAGGAGGATAAGGGGATTCTCCTACAGAAACACAGCCAGAACTTATTTTTTTGTAAGTCAAGTAGGGTAATGCTAGCACCTCTATCTCATTTTTATAATTGTCAGTTCCCCTATTGCAATGTTCTTTTCACTTTCTGTCTGGTAAAAGGGTTCTATAACAGACAGTGAGTATACATTTCTCTAATGTAGCCCCGGACAGTAGTAAAATCTGATAGGGTTTCTAACCCTTTTCCACTCTATCCAAAACTAAAAAAACTTTGGGTTATTGATTCACTTTATTTCTCTTCTTGGTCCCCTTGGAGTTTTGTCTTGAATAACATGACTGGTTTCCATGGCAGCCAATCATCTTCCAAGACACATAAAGTCCTGCAAGGTCCAGGCTGCACGGCAGCAGCCTGGCTGTCAAACACATGCACGTGCAGTTCTCATTACTATAGAGGTGTCATTTTGGTAACGCCGTTTCCTGCACATGAGTGAATCCAGGAGTGTAAATCATAGAATGCCCCTGACAAAGTCCAAAAGAAACCCCCATCCCACCCTCTTTATAAGCAAAACTGTAAGGGCAATGCAGTTCTGAGTGGCTGTGTGTCACTAGAGTGTGACATGTAGCACCGCTATTCTCCTATAGATTTTTCCCTTTGATTCCCTCTGACTGTTGCATTTTTTCTCTTTTAATTCAGATCCATACAGTCCACACAAACAAAAATCTCCAGCCACAGATGTAGAATTTTGCAGAAGAGCTGGAGTACACACCACCCCTGGTCATGTTATAGGTTCAGGTTTGCTGTGCCCTGTATCCACTTCTGAAAAGCCAAACACACAACGTTCAGAAGTGCCAAGAGCGGCAGTGTCTCTGCAAATTATATCACTGTATTGCAATGATACTGTATATGTAATTATAAAATTAACTTTGTGCTGTAATCTTTGAAAACAAGTTTGAGTGGTAGCTGAATATACAGTCTTCATTGTTTCTAACACATTCAGAATATAACCTTGATATAGATACATGACATAACCAAACTGAACAATCTACACCAGCATTTCTCTACTTTATTATCTTGTAAGATTTTATAACAGCAGATGTTGTCTATAAATCTCCTTCTTTTGTCAGCTTGTTTCATATCCACCTATAGGCTAATTTAATAAGACAGTGTAAATGCATTGCCTGTTTGGAAAGTGAAATAATCTACAGCTTCCAAACCTTTTACCTCATCTTAATACAAAACACTTTAAAGGAGAACTATGGGGTTAGGGCTTTTCCCCCATAGTCCTCCTAAGGGTAACGGGAGGACACAAACTAGCGTCCTCCCATCATCCAAAGCTCAGTATACTGCGAGCTACAGCTCGTGGTATACTGAGATGCCGCAGCTGAAACGGATCTCGACAATTATGTCTGGATCCACCCAGCTGCATGAGTGACAGCTGGCTCTGCCTATCTAGAGGCAGAGCCAGCTGTACCCGCCCCCTCCCCCGTCCGTTCCGCCAGTCAGCGCTGGAGGATCGGACAGGGGAGTGGGGAATTCAGTCCCACCCCTGTCACGGCTCTCTGCAGTGACAGGATCGAGAAGTGAGCGAGTGTCGATATGTGTTCGCTCACTTCCCGATCTACTAAGCCGACCTGTGACAGTTTCATTGTCACAGGTCAGCTAGAACTATGAGGATGAGTGAAAATCACTCACTTCATAGTTCTCCTTTAAGCCAAAAATGTATGACCTTTTTTATGGAATACATTAGAGTGGATACTTCAAAAGTTTGTACAAGCGCCAGTTAAGAAGATGGAGGTTAAACAGTGATATGTGAATTGAATCGGGACTTGATCCAGGATATTTCAATTTGTCCACAAGAAATATGACTTGTTCATGAATATTTCTAAAATAAATGAAAGGAGGAATACACAGTCTTCTCTCAGTCAGTGTACAAGCTTGTTTCGGACCTCCAGACACAATTTCTGGTTATGTTTAGTCATTCGTCCAAATGGATAGCCAAATCATTCATATGTTTTGAGTTGGATGTTTTGGTTGTGCAAAGGGTAACAGAAGTGGATACAAAATAATGGCATATATGGTCAGCCATCATCATTAAAGTGAGTACATAATGGAAGTACACCCACAGTAATCTAATTAGCCAAGCCTAATAATGAGGTCCAAAGGACCACTTACCAGTCTACTACTGAATGTAGCAGAGTACATAGTGAGAAAATGTTTTCTTTCTAGCCCCTTGGGGCACTTTTGGTCATCTGATGGAATGCAAAGCTTTGAGCTTTGTTATAAGAGCATGTTAGCGGAACCCTCCATAAATGTGGTAGAGTTGCCAGTACAGCAGTGACCATAATGGCTTAAAAATAAATGGGTGGGTTCTTATTTTATTGTGTTTATTGTGCCTGCTTGAAGGAGATTTCCAGGTAAAACATTTCTGTCTGCTCCTTACTTTTTTAGTGCATTGTTTGGAATTAGCATTAATGTTCCATAAAGGTTTGGGTCTGTATCAGGAATAGAAACCAGTCTGTTTCAATGTCCTCTTTTGGTTTATTACAGACAAATAGCTGTTAGACACTTTGCATTTACAGGTCTGTCGGGCAGTAAACCATCCTATCACTTGCCTTGACTGAAAACCTGCGCCCACCTACTTAGATCTGAAGGTAGTGCTTCAGACCTTATTCCTGAAAAAAGCATTTAGCCATTCATACAACCTTGAAATGAGATATCTGGGGGCATTTTGTGTACAAATTATGAACACAATGACACCAGTTGCAAGGAAGACATCTTTTTTGGCAGTTTGAAAAAATCATATTGGTTGCACACATTTTTATATATGTTAAATGTATAAATCGGTAAGTGTAGGAATTATGTGTTTTTCTTTTGTTGGTTGTATCAAGCATGTCTCACGCAAGGATGGGGCCATGTGTTGCAACCATAAAATACTGTATAGCCATAAACAATAAACTGTTTACTGCAGATGAGTGAATTCAACCAGCTGAGATAAGATAGTATATAAATAAACTTCAGATGACTCTGTTAATTTCTGGCTCTGGTAGACAAAGCCTGCTTAATGCACAAACAAGTTGATATCTGCCTGCAGCCCACACAGACACTGAGGCCTAAAATGCATTAATTAGGCATGAAGACAAACCTGCCAGTCTATCTCTGGATGGCAAAATAGGAAACAAATTAAAATCAAAGAAAAACATTGCTCCAAAACATTCTGTCTAAAGCAAATCAGAAGAGACACTGTCACATTTGCTTAAATAATTCCTCAAATAAATTCCAAGTTGACTTAATGAGGCATTGTAATCACAGTATTTATAGAGAGGAAAAAACAAATCCTGAAACAAAATGGCCGCTGCGCTGCCAAACATCTGATTAGACCATTTGTATGAATTAGTAAATAAAACATCTTAAAAGGCACAAACTTCAACAAACCAACAGGCGGTATGACATATTGTGCTATTTGTTTAAAGATGAAAATGGCACAAAACAGTTCATTCCAACTGCACATAATGAGAGATGATTTGTTATTATGGATGAAAATGTGATGTGGGAATAACGAATGGTAATATAGGTGACGTGCTACTGCAGAAAGTGAGCAAATTCAATTCTAGAATATACAGTATGTTATGGAGATGTTCTACTGCTCAATTGCAATAGTGCCTTAAGCCAAAGGATCTAGCCGTAGCTTCGGCCGATCCTTCAGCTAGCTTCAGCCCCAGGACCCCTTCGGTTCAGTAGAACCAAAGGGCTGCTGTACGGGCTATTCACAATAGCCCGTACAGCTTCCGAACTTAGCCGAGCGGCTCAGTCGAGCCGAAGGCATATTCCTCGGCTTCCTTGGCACCAGAATCCATTTATAACACAGATCCCAGTGTTAGACATACTGATTTTAAACCACAGTCCAAATTTTATCCCCATCATTCAAAAGGCAGTTTTCTCCCCACATTCTATCAGTTGGTCCATACAGACTTCAAACAGCTCTGCTCAAAGAATAATAAGAAAAAGAATAGACCAACAAATTTGAGTCAAAAAGAAAAGGCTGCTATAAAAAATCTTTGCAATAACCTTCTTGCACATCCAATCTTGACTATGAGTCCCTGGGGGCGACACTCACTAAGAAGTTTTTAGATAAGGGATATGAGGCCCAACTAATTGAGGATGCTTACAGAAAACATCTTGTAACCATCCCCAAAGAAGTACGGACCAATAAGAACATGCACAGAATACATTTCTGTACACAGTTCAATGACGGGGCAATTCGGATATCTAAAATCTTAAAAAACCATTGGCGAATATTGAAAGAAGACCCGATATTAAAACATTCCCTTCCGAATCGTCCAAATATCATCTATAAAAAAACAAAAGACCTTCGTAGTATCCGGATCTTTTCTTTGCTCCAGTCATATTGTCCTACGGCTTGTTTTTATCTTCAACATAGTGAGTACTTGTCAATTCACTTTTATGCCTCTCTTTTTGGATTAAACGATATTGCACCAGGAAAGGCGCCTCTTCTTTTGTGTTTTTTAGATATTCCTCGGCTCGGCTGAGCCGCGCTGAAAGCCGAAGCTGGCTGGCCGACAGCCTGCTTCTCACAGCTGGGTGGAGCCAGCCGTGATATTACGGCTGGCTCCGGCCACTTGCAGAGAGATCAGCATCCCTGGTTACCAGCTAACCAGAGACACTGATCTCCAGACAGCAAACTCTCCCGGGCGCTCCAGGAGTCTCCTGCTCCCAGCCGCCTAGGAGAGAAACACCAACTTCTTATATCTATTCAAGATTATGTTATTAAGATCCCAGTTCCCTCCACCTGCTATGACCATCACAGTGGGTTGAACAACTCTGGCTGAGACATCTTGAATGTGGAGTTCCTAAAAGATATCAGGATCATGTACATTATTCAACCACCCATAACAAGAATATTGTTTTTTGGGTAGAGATCAGTGTATTTTAGCAAAACCTGCTCTGCCAACGATTCAACAGAAAACGGACCTAGATTTGGTTTTGCTAGGTGGATATTTGCTATCCACGCAGTGTAAAATGTACTCGTATATAGATCCCTTTGACCTCTTACCAATACTGTTCTGCACTACAGAACGTACAGTAGGCTGCTCCTGTGCAGGAAGCCTGAGCTCCAAACAGTAGTATGAGCAGGATCCCACTTTCATTTACTTTCAGAGGGTGCAGGGGATTATGATTTTAGGTTACTTGCTTCCTTTCATATCATTCCCTGATTCTAACTGGTTCTTGGGAGTTACTGAAGTTTAGAATTGTAGCAGAAATATAATAATTATTTAATTAATATATAATGTGTCACTATTTTTGTTAACAGTAATTATGGGGTCAATTTATCATTGTTTTTACCCATATTTCACCCAAAATTCACACATTGGTAGCTGAAAGATACTGTTACTCGCTGGCATTTGCTATTTGTAGTGGTGAGGAATTGCTGTCACAAAATCGCCTATCTGACCTGGCCGTAAAGCTTCTAGTTGCTGGAGACAAACAGTTGGCAATTTTCTGGCAGAACTACTGTGACACTAGATCAATTTTCTTGTATTGGTGCCCACGTACTAACCATGTCCACCTGCATACTTTTATCATTTTAAAAAGTAAAATATTAACATAAAATTTTTGTTATAAAGCACAGAAATCACCCATCATCTCCAATCATTGTAAGATTTATTTCTCCCATTTGTTCTACACCCATGACTTTCCCCTGAAAAGGGCCCTTTAATTGTTATTATGCTGCTAATTTTTATTTATGTAATTATTATTATTATTAATATCATTATCATCATTAATTTTAAAACAGTGTAAGTGTATTTTTCCCAAGTAGAATAAACCTCAAATCATAATTCTGTCTTATTATACTTGACAAGTTTTGCATTGATTTATTTCATATGCCTATTAGTGTCTGGTTAACTTCAAAATGATCCCGTTTCTGACACCCAGCATATACACACTGATTTATCTCAGCATGGCTGTTTATCAGTACAATATTGTGTAAACATGAATTTAAAAGCACAATTACTGCATGACAAGGTTATGAGTGATGGCTTTCTAAAAAATGGAAGCAAAGCTGATAATCAGTGGGAGGATACCCTTTGCCACCATCAGTAGGAATTCCTTAGGGTAATGTTAATTTGTAGGTCTTTACTAGTAGTAAATAAGATAAAGGCAGTCAATGAGCAATTTCATGCCGCTATGGCTCCTTTTCTACTCGATAATAAAGAGAAGCACTCTGGAGATCCCAACCAATTAAAAGTCCCTGTTTCTTGTCATTGTTTGGTCACTTTGATTAACATTTGGACAGAACAGCAATGCTTTCTCTGCTGGCAGTGATGAATGACCTATCACAGATTTTACCAACAGAGATGGATAGGTGATTTCTTGGTATACCTTCCATAGATGTAGTTTATTAATCATATACAAAAGGTACATAGAATAAAAGTACTCATAGATGAAGGATTCTAATGGCTCAATCAGGAATGATCAGAACTTCTAATGATTGTTTTTTCACCTAACGGGCAGGAAGAAAATAGTAATTAGCAATTGTTGATGGCACCCAAAGCAGCCTTCCTTTGTCAGGATCACATTTTCTAAATGTTCTTGTTTTACCATCAAACTGACCTGACTACCAATCCCCAACCACTTTATATTTACCCCTCCAGCAATCTCCTGCAGCTACTGCAAAATATCCATTGCTTCCAGGTATACAGGATCAAGTGACCTAATGCAGTGCTTGGTCCTAGTGGGCAATCCCTAGGACCGAGCACTGTCACATGATGCAGGTGTGGCATCACCAGATATGACACCAGTCAACACTGGTTATTATGGTGGTAGCTACAGGAGAGTAAAAAAATGAGTATAAAGTGCTTCGGGGTGGGGGGGCAGCTTTACCCAGACACTGCCACTTTGCCCTAAATGAGCAAGGGAGAAGTGTCTCTTTAAAGTAGAATGTTGCATTCCTTGGCGTTTAAACAAAAAGAACCCTAAATAAAAGCTGTCCTATAGTTTACAATGGAAATTCTGCTCATGGCTATAAATACAGTGAAAACACAGTTGCAGAGAATGAGCATAATCTCCTCTGTTGAGTTAGCAGACTCTCAAAGCAGCAAAGCTAAGCTTAGAAAGAGAACAGCTGGTCAAAATAAAATAAAAAATCGGCAGGTAAAACATAAAAGTTGCATACGTTTTAGCGGTGTATTTTCCTGTTTGCCTGGAGTTCCACTGTAAAGAAGAACTAAGAAAGTGCACCCTTGCAGTGGGGCTACCCCCACACTACATGAGTTAACTGATCATTTTTCTCTAGGTGCCACAATACAGAAGATATGCTTACCTGATCCTCAGCTCTGCAGCAGTGAGTGCTCTGCGATGATGTAATGGGTGATTAGACTGCTGGAATCTGGGGGAGAAGAGGCTATGGGGAATGGTCTAGCAGGCTGGTGTGATCAGGGTAGGAAATTATCAGGGTTATTCACTATATCTTCTTTTATCCAGCTCCCAGACCAAAACAAACACTTAACCCCTAGACTCGTAATTCCCTTAAGTTTTGCATGACCTGGCTTTTTAATAAATACATCCAGTGAGCATGACACAGTTGAACTTTCTTTTTTCTTGTTTCTTCTGTTGATGCTTAGAGGAAATAATAATATACTGCATGCCTACATAAGCATTTTTAGATGCTACGAGGGGTATGCAAATTTCCCATTAGCAGAAATCCTTGTAATTTTCATAGATTGCAGATGAGATTTGGAGACTGTGTTCTTGTTTACCCGATAACATTTTAAATGAATTTTATATAGCAAAACGATTCATCATTCCCCTAATTCCCAGATGGTATAAATTGACTTTCCAGCCTTTTATAGCATTGTGAATGTCACTAAGGCTTGATGCTGCAGTAGAGAAACCAGTAAAACTCATAGTAAACATTAGGACTCTTCACTGATCAAAGTGTCTGAAATAAAAAACTGTGTTTCTTCACAGATACAAATTGCATTCAAACCTACAATAGGAAACGACAACTAGAGAAAAAAAATGAATCTTAGTGATTATTTGGGGAACAAAATGGCACATTTAGGAAAATGATGCGTTATCACTTCCCCCTCCCTTTTAGATTGTAAGCCCTCAGGGGCAGGGCCCTCCTTACCATCTTGTCTTGAATTGTATTGTGATTGTAATGTCTGCCCTATATTGTAAAGCGCTGCGCAAACTTTTGGCGCTATATAAATCCTGTATAATAATAATAATAATAATAATAATAATATGTGCAATTGCATTTGTTGCTACTCTATATTAAAGTGGACCTGTCAGGGACTGTAACTTTCTTTTAAACAGACGAAGAGCAAATACTTACCTTTGGACATGAAAAATCCCTCTAACCACTGAGCACAGAAATCTTGGATTCTCCAAGATATAAGAGCACCCATATTGACCATTGAGGTATTCGCATTGGTTTGTGGATGGCAGTAGTACAACAGAACAGTCGCCATGACTGTGTGTCAGGAATGACGAGGCTCTTCAGATATAACAAAGGTACTGGCAGGGACCTTGTAATGCCTGCATCTAACCAGTAGGGTTAGATTACAAATGCTATGGACATACCTACTGATTTATAACGTAAACCTCTCAGAAACCTTGGCATTTTAAGCTAGGTATGTAACTAAAAAAAATCCATTAGCAGAAGTGAAAACTGCAGCACTTAAAAAGATTGTTAGGTCAATGCACTAAATAAGTAGCTGAAGCGATTTGGGAATCTTGGCATTTCCTGTAGACGTTGAGCTTAGCCCTGTCTTCTTCTACATCCCAACCTCTACATCAGACCTATGATAGGTGGCCTTGCTTACCAGCAGGGAGGCTTAAAGTGGCTTTACCAGGAAAAGTTGAAATTTGTATTTGATTGTAGCTGCCTAGAACAAATAAGACCGACACCAGTATAAGTCTAAGCAGTCTATTTATACACTGTTTGCAGAGATATTCACCCTGTGCATTTCTGTAAACTTTCAAGCTGTGCAAATAGAGGCAAAAATGAACATTCTTAGTGTATTTTCGAGTCAAATGTAATGTAATTAGTTACCATATTATGGCCATTAGATGGAGTTTAAGAGCATAGGAAAAAAAAATGTTTTCCAATGCTTCTTGGCTCCATCTAGTAGCCATAGTGCAGTGTTAACCACCTTCCGTCCATGGCCGTTCGTGAACGGCCTTTAAAGCGTCGCCTATGGCCAATTTTGGCTGTGGTCGTTTTCTGCTATTTCGCGGGCGTGCGCAATTTTAAAGGTTGACATGTTTAGTGTCTATTTGACCCCCTCTTTTATATTGTACCAAAAAATTGGGGTAAAAATAAATGTTTAATAAAATTTTATAGGGAAACATGTTTTTTTTCAAAATTTATGGTACTTTTTTTGTTATATAGTAAAAAATAAAAACCCCATTGGTGAATAAAAGCCACCAAAAGAAAGCTCTATCTGTCCCCAAAAAATGGTATGAAAATCGTTTCAGTAAAGTGTTGCATGACAGAATAAACATCAGTCAAAGTACTGCAGCGCTGAATACTGAAAAATGGCCTGGCCAGGAAGGGGGTGAAACACTATGGCCTTTAAGTGGTCAAATTACATTCAACCTGAAAAACATATACTAAAAACGTTAATTTTTGTCTCTATTTATACAGACCGAATGCTCACAGAGATTTGCAGAGCAAATGGCTCTGATCCCTAAGTGTAATAATTGCAGAGATGTTTACCATTTACTTAACTTAGGATGACAGAAGACCTGCATAGAGAATCCCCACCAGTGAGTGACCATTCTTGGGATGACCTTGGTTTTACAGATGTTCTAAGCACAGTTCAATCAGTTTGGAGTCTTAGATAAGGACTTCTTTGTTAAAATTGAACTTCAGATAAAAAAAAGTTACCTTTGCAGTGGAACTCTCTGCAAGGTAAATATTACACCTGATTTCTCTAGCCCTCTATCTAATGGCCTTCAACCCTTGCATTTTGGGGAGCTCAGCTGCAAGGGTAGTTTTTTTTACAGTTCTGGGAAGTTTCAGTTTTAACTGTTTATATGTAACCTAAGATTTCACTATCAAGAGTTGCATTTATAGCGCAGTGGTAAACCACCTATGTAATACCTTAAAGTAGCAAATGCACCCTTACCACCTGATGGCTGCAAAAGGGAAAATATGGAGTTTATGACACAAATATTTTTCTTAGGGCCCATTCACACCTCTGCATTTTAATGCACATGTCTTAATGCATAACAACACATGTACACAGGCCATGCAGTGTTTTAAATGGTGTGAGTTCAAATATGTGTGGTGCGTTGATGTGTGTTGTCTTTTTTTAATGCATTAGTGAGTGTTATAGAGCCTAATAATGACAATGGTCATTCAGTTTGCGATCTCAAGGGGGTGACTAAAGGCAAACTATGGCATGGTGTCCTGTTGGACCCAATGAAGAAGGTGGGACTCAACCCGACCATGTTAACCACGGAATTAGTCCTGTGGTGGAGTATTGGTCTTGCATTCTGTCTTCTTGTCTGGAACCTACAGGACTCCTAGCCAATTTGTGCCTGAGGAACAGGAAGATTTCCATTGGTGAAGGGACTGGCAGGCTTACCTAGTATTTAATCTGATTTTTATTATTCATAAGTAAAATCCAGCATTATATTTACTATAGGAGACAGAGGAGTGCAGTGGTAATGTTTTTGGTTTTAAGCTAACATACACTTTAACACCAATAATCATTATTAGAACATAATTTCTGTCTTTTTGTCAAAACTAAAGAGCAGAGGTGGTCGGCCAAAAAACCTTAGCTCCCTTTTACACTTAAGCACTAGCACTTTCAGTTGTTTTGAAAAAAAAATTGTAGATTTTTTCACACATAAACTATCATTTTTAATGTGTTTTGAATCTGGAGGCATTATGTGTTTTCGACAATCGAAAGCAGTATTATCTGTGACGTCATATGTTGTCATCTTTGTGTTTGCTTCCTGGTTCTGCGTTGTAAATGCTATCAGAGTTCCCAGTCCAGGAAAACTTTACAACTAATTTCTTCCCACGTCCTCTGTCACCTTGCCGTGGTACTTGTGGCATCAATCAGGTTGTAAAGGTTCTTGGTGGCACATACCAGGCGGTGACATTCTCTAAATCCATCATGGACACTCTAGAATCCTTAATGTAGTTCACATACTTGAGGTTGGTAAGATGAGGAGACTGGTTGTTAGGTGCAAAAGAGTGCAAAAAGCATGCTAAAACCTTGTGTTAGATGTTTTCAGACTCTCCTATTACATTCCTTTTGCAGGCTGTTTGTCATAGTGTTCGGTGTACTTATGTAATGTAAGTGCAACTTTATATTATATATTCAGTTTTTACTTTCAATAAAGCAGTATTACGCTGTTGAATTATATTTTATGTATTTTATGTATGTTGGACAATGGAGTTGTAATGATGGAAAAGAGATCTGTCAATAAATAATTGGGTGTTGCTATTCAGATGCTTTTTACTACTATGAGAGATCTGGAGATACTGGTGGAAATGTGCATATGACCTTTACAATGTGAGGTCCATCCCATCTGGTGAGTGAGCCTATCTGGAGGTGGTGCTGGATAACATAGTTGGAGCACAATAGATGTAGATTTCAGAACACATGCAGTGTTGTGGATAATTTCCCTGGTTAAAGGTAGTGGATCTTTTTCACTGGACAGGACAGAGTTAGGCCAGGATCAGGAGAGGATCCATCAACTGATCCTCTCCTGATCAGAGCAGCATGGATGATCGGATGTCACCGCTGTGACATTCGTGTCCATACAGTTTTTTCCTCCATCTTCTGATGGAGGAAAAAACTGAATGTGCCGGACCCCATGTCTGTCTACGGACACGTGTCCGTTTACATCAAATTACCTCTGGTCCAGCACAATCCGGTCCGTTGAAAGGGATCAATAATCCTTCTGTTTTAACAAATTGAGTCAGAGCCGGGGCTAACTGGGTGTAAACGGACGCTTGTCACGCGGCTGCTCATAGACTTGCATAGAGCATCCGATGGGGTCCCGCTGAAAACCGGACAGCTCGTCTGAAAGGGGCCTTAAACAGAAAGATTGTGGACTTTGCAACATTGTATTTATTATTAGTAGCACAGATTTGTTATTTAGTGCTGGTTATATATGTGGATATAATATATTTATTAAATTACAGCTGCTTTCGCATTTTAAGGGTTTATAAAATTGTTGATATATGGGATTGTGCAGTGATAGGGGAGATACTATGAGGCCAAAAACATGCAATTCTGCCTGAAAAATAAACAGCTCATATACTTTTTTTGCATGACAAGTGGCAGCACAATGCTTAGGTGTGAACAGGCACCACTGAATATAATGGGAAGCTTTATGTTCAGTGTTTTCGCATTTCGGGGCTCAGGTGTAAATGGGGGCTTCGTTCTGTCCTTGTTCTGGAACACAAAATAATGGTGTTCCAGATATCAAGCAGAGTATACTGCAACATTTCTGCTACACTGTAGACAAAAAGTATAAAAATAAATAAATAATCCATTACAAGCTAGGAAACCGTTCAGCAGAGTGGAGGAGAAAAGAGAGCAGCAAATTCAAATTTCAGATGTCCCCTTCTGTTCACAGCCCTCTTGACAAATCCTGATTAGATTATCCCGGTCAATGCTATTGTTTCCTTATGCATATAAACACAGATTTCTACAAACAGAACACTGATCACAAATTGCAATTTGTTATTATTTTGCCGCAAACTTATGTTAACGCCATTACTAAACCTGCGACCACAAAAGTGCCCCAGAATGAAAAGATTTTGACAGGCCGTAGAGATAAGTTTAAATATGTATACAATTACTTGAAGAGGTGACTGTAGGAACCGAGTCAGCGTTTTGTCTTGTTCTATTTCAGTAACTTGCAAACAGTTAGTAATATAATTCCTCAATCTCATTTACTGTGCATAGCCGTGAAACGTCTCAAGAGGAAGGGGTAGCACAGCCCAGGAACGACATGCACAGGAGTTTAATAAAAACCTGCAAACCACAAGCTGGAAGGTTCAGGTTAGCAAGGATCGAATCTTATAATGACTCTATAGGCTTGATTTACTAAAGAATAAAGGAGAATACTTTAAAAAAAAAAAAAAAGCGGTTGCTTCGTAAACAGGTCAAATTCTATAGGCATTCACCCTTGGTGTTCACTGGAGTTATAAAATTTGTCTGACATATACTCAGGAGATGATTGTTGTAATATGTAAAGGGTATGTTAGGCTAAAATATGCAGTAAATGTGGACTTAGATAACAAAGAAAGGTCATGCTAGGTATGTCTCTACAGCAAATCATTAAAGCTGAACTCTAGGCAGATTAAAAGAAACAATGCAGCTCGGAAATTATTCATACCTCTCTAAGACTGGATTTATGCTTTTCCATTTGCATGCAGCAGGCATGGTAATGTGCAGGTGTGAATAGGCCCATAGAGTTTCTGTATGCCTTTCACACTAAATTGCAGTACATAGGTGTAAACCAGCCACATAGAAAATAATAATTTTTTTACTTGATGTGCATTTTTTTGCTGCATCATAATGGGCAAATGTGAATAGACACTTAATGTGTTTTTTATATTTGATCTGATATCAGCCTCTTGCAGTCCCATGTACAGCAGGGCTGGCATGTCATAGGAAGAAGAAATACAAGAAGCCAAACAGTTCATGTACTGACAAGAAAGTTGACAGAAAGAGGGAGAAGAGTAACAGAGAGATGAGCTCATCACTGTGCTGCTTCTCCTTTTACTGTCCAATCACAGGCTAGGGGTGGCTCCAAGACAGCCTGGGCTCAGAGGAAGTCAATTGAATGAATCTGGCCATCAGACCAAGGACGTCCAGTGGTAGCAAAAACACAGTGGGGAAAATCACTGGATTGACAGTTTTGTTATTTCATCTTTTAATGCACAGTAAATTTTGATCTTGGTATTTCTGACCAGCGTTCTGCTTTCAAATGATAAGTTAGCTATTTCGAAATGGGAAAATCAGAACTAACTAATGCAATACTGACTGTGTTATAAATATAGTAATGACACCTGGACTTACCATTATAAAGAAGAAAGTCTAGATGTTGGGCAAACAGTAATATTTAAGGGAACACAGTGTCAAACCTGACTGATGAATTTTCTTTTTAAACCTACCGAGTCACTTGCTCAGCAAAGCAGCAGTATTCAAAGAATGCATAGTAATTTTATTAATGAATACAAGGCATTTCCTGATTAGACAGGGGACAGATTGTGACATTGCCGCCCGTTATTCAATCAGAGAAAGCCTTGTATTCACTGACAAAAGTAATAGGAGTTCTGTGGCCACTGTGCGAAGTGAGCGACACCCTGTGTATTCAGAGTAGGGGCAAAGCTGCTCAGGACAGCACAGCGCCATACAGGACCTGGAAGGTTCCAGCCAGCACTGTAGTATCTTCAGCTACTTCAGTGCTTTCCAGGATTCTTAGCAGCTGATTAAGTATGACACATGCATACTTACATTGGGCAAAGCTGGACCAATGTAAGTATGCAAACTGATACAGTACATACCTGGAGTTAAGCTTAAATTTAACAGCAGGCAGCTTGTAGTGTCCACTGTTGGGCAGCAGTTGTCATTTTAGAAGTTTAAAATGGCCATCAAGTTTCCTTTAAGGCCAAACAAGTTAAACCATATTTATTCCAATCTGCTACAGAACTAAAGCCCTGTCTTTCTCAGGTAATACAAATTCAGCTAAGCAGGACAGAGAATAGAGGAAATTGTGATTTCAATTCAAATAGACAGTCCAGTGGACTAATGTTTGAATTAATTGGTTCCGCTTTTAGAAAGAACACTCACAGATAAACTGGAGGCTTAGGGACAGGTATTAGCGTCACTCAGGCCAATAATGCTTCTTGAGCGATTTGTTTCTAGGAGTACGGTAATTATTCTGCTATTTAGTGATATGCTCTGCAACTGAATCTCAATCTTTGCACAGCTGCTTGCTGTAATTATTTTAATTTCACTTACTAAGTACTGAGTTCAGTAGAACCGAAGAGCTGCTGTACGGGCTATTCACTATAGCCCATACAGCTCCCGAACTTGGCAGAGCGGCTCAGTCGAGCCGAAGGCATATGCTCGGCTGAGCCGCGCTGGAAGCCGAAGCTGGCCAAGCGGCCAGCCATTGGCCAGCCGACAGCCTGCTTCTGACAGCTTGGCGGAGCCAGCCGTGATCGTACGGCTGGCTCCGGCCACTTCAGAGAGATCAGTGTCCCTGGTTACCAGCTAACCAGGAACACTGATCTCCAGACAGCAAACTCTGGCAGGCCCTCTGGGAGTCTCCCGCTGCCGGCCGGCTCACTTCGCTTTAGGTCGGTGATTCACTCGGCTGCCTACAGCAGCTTAGTGAATATACCCCTTAGAAAACATATTTTTTACCTGCAATTTTAAAAGTTGGGGCTACTGACATTGCATCCAAGATGGTGGCACCCAGCAGCAGTTTTAGGGCTTTTGGATGTCTACACAACGGAAGCTTTGACAGGTAAATAATGTACATAAAATACATTCAGGCCCCATTCACACTGGATCTGTTGTGTTACCATCCATTTTTTTAATGGATGTTAACGCAGGGGCAACGAAGAATGAAAGGGTGTGAATGGGATAGTTCACACCGCTGTGTTGCATTGCGCTGCTGCACGTTTCGTTCAAAAAAGAAAAAAGAAATGAGTCAACACAACATATCGTAAGCTATTACAGTGGAGTATGTTCACTTAGGACAGTTACTTCACATAAAGCTTGCAAGAAAAAGAAAAAAAGAAAAAAATGTGAAGGAACACAATGGATTGGTAGGTTAAATCGCAAGTCAACGGACTCTCAGTTGACCTGTGAGTACCTTCCAGTTTTGGTGTGAATGCACCCTAAATGCACATATAATCTTACGAGAAGATTTTTGTTGACAGGGTGTACCTAAATGTATCATGGCTTATAAAATAGGCTCATATGCAGAAGTAAACTTATTCTTCACCAACCTTTTATGGCAAGCTTGATAGGTCATTTGTGAATTCCTGGTCTATAGGATGATTTGGACCTTTTCTCTCTAGAAAATCATTTTCGCGCTGGAAGCCGAAGCTGGCCAAGCGGCCAGCCATTGGCCAGCCGACAGCCTGCTTCTGACAGCTTGGCGGAGCCAGCCGTGATCGTACGGCTGGCTCCGGCCACTTCAGAGAGATCAGTGTCCCTGGTTACCAGCTAACCAGGAACACTGATCTCCAGACAGCAAACTCTGGCAGGCCCTCTGGGAGTCTCCCGCTGCCGGCCGGCTCACTTCGCTTTAGGTCGGTGATTCACTCGGCTGCCTACAGCAGCTTAGTGAATATACCCCTTAGAAAACATATTTTTTACCTGCAATTTTAAAAGTTGGGGCTACTGACATTGCATCCAAGATGGTGGCACCCAGCAGCAGTTTTAGGGCTTTTGGATGTCTACACAACGGAAGCTTTGACAGGTAAATAATGTACATAAAATACATTCAGGCCCCATTCACACTGGATCTGTTGTGTTACCATCCATTTTTTTAATGGATGTTAACGCAGGGGCAACGAAGAATGAAAGGGTGTGAATGGGATAGTTCACACCGCTGTGTTGCATTGCGCTGCTGCACGTTTCGTTCAAAAAAGAAAAAAGAAATGAGTCAACACAACATATCGTAAGCTATTACAGTGGAGTATGTTCACTTAGGACAGTTACTTCACATAAAGCTTGCAAGAAAAAGAAAAAAAGAAAAAAATGTGAAGGAACACAATGGATTGGTAGGTTAAATCGCAAGTCAACGGACTCTCAGTTGACCTGTGAGTACCTTCCAGTTTTGGTGTGAATGCACCCTAAATGCACATATAATCTTACGAGAAGATTTTTGTTGACAGGGTGTACCTAAATGTATCATGGCTTATAAAATAGGCTCATATGCAGAAGTAAACTTATTCTTCACCAACCTTTTATGGCAAGCTTGATAGGTCATTTGTGAATTCCTGGTCTATAGGATGATTTGGACCTTTTCTCTCTAGAAAATCATTTTCTCATAAGTACGTTCTTCTGTACATCTGTAATCATATATATTCATTGGATAATTGTGCAAATTCCAACTAGCAAGCTCTCCAATTCCAAAAGCACTTCTCTATTTTTTCACACAGGAAGTCACTTTGTATTTTTAGCTACACTTGACTAATCATTTTGTGGCTGTATTGTACACTTTCAAATGATAAATGTGAAATGGCAGCACTTAGCTAGCACCCCCAATTGCTTGCTAGACAGCTGGATGATTCTCATGACATCTCTTCAAACTTAAGTGTCAGAGGTTTGGCTGTGACTGCATGTTAAGCTATGGCTTTATGTGTATGGTTGACATACTATACTGCACATAAACCAACATGCTTGAAAAAAGCCACAAACAGAAAATGTGCAATTATCGAAACCCAAGAAATTCAAACTACACATAACCCTTCTCCTATGCAACTTTGGGGAAAAAAAATGGTAAAAAGTAAGCTTGGACCTGTTTTTTCTTGTCAGAAAACATGAAAAAAATGGAATGAGGCCTGTTTCTTTCTGTCACAAAAGGCAGAAAAGTGTGGTTGAGACCCGCTTGCTTCCTGTCAGCGTTTCACCTTTGTGTCTGGAAAGACTGACAGGAGCAGCTATGGACGTTGAAACACTGAGGATATTTTCCATATAGCGGAGGAACAAAGCAGCATGTTGCTGATCTTTAAACTTGCAGTCTTTTTTTATGCAGTTCACACTCTCCCGAACTTCAAATAATACTGTATATAGTACATGCTACAAATGAATGTTGTTCTCCTACTTCATCTAGAACATACTAACTGAATTACATAACACATCATGGAATTTTTAGTATCTCTTGGGCCAATTAGAAGGAATGTGCTATCACATTTTATACTGAAACAATTCATTTTAACGTTATTATCAAATAGATTAGAAGGTAATTTAGACAATTATGTGTGATTAACAAATCATCTTCAAGGGATTTCAACCCTGTTTTTGTACTTTCTTGCATGGTGTTAATGGATGGAAAAAGATGGGAATATGTAAACATTTAAAGTATATGTAAACCCTAACAATGAACGTGTATTTTGGTTTGTTTAATATACTATTGAAAGCATTTTTGTTAACCTTACTTTATAAGTGCAAAAGAAGAAGAAAACTGTTGAGCTGTCCTGTTTCCTCTGCACACTTCCTATGTTTCTATTTAGCCCTCCTAGCTCTTATCTTTGGACTACATATCACGCACTGCCTATGTTTTGGAGATTAACAGTGGGATGGATTGAGTAATTTAGCAAACAAAATCTGGGCAGCCCAAAATAGGGCCTAGGAGCTGAGCGCATTTCTGGAAGATCAACAGAAATTTGTGGTACTTGTAGGATCTTTTATTAATTTTTTTTTTTTAAACATTTTTTATTTAAAGATTTTTCAAAATGCAAACAGTACATATAGCAAGGAGATAACCACAAAAAAGTAAACAAAAAGACACGCGCGGCACCTCTGGCAGTCGCCGGCCAGCTAAGTTAGGACCCCACCTGGAGCTCCTTCCACCGCACCAGCGCTGACTCGCCGCTGCTCTCCCTCACCGAAGGTAAGTGAAGAAAAAAAAACATTTTTAAAAAAACTACGCAGAGCCCCAAAACCAAATCAAAACAACAAGGCAGAAAGGAAAAAAAAAAGAAAAAAAGAGGATGGTGCGGAGGAAGGGGAACTGAGGAAGAGGGGAAGGGGACAGCAGCCAAAAACGTAAAATACACACAAAAAACACAATCACAAAAAATACAATTCGACCCACAAGCACACTTTTTTATATTTACAAAGTTTTTTAGATTTATCATTTATTTACATTTTTAAACCTTTTTTTTCTACCTTTTTTTCTACTTTTTTTTTCTACTTTTTTCACTGATTTTCTATTCTGCTCAGTACCTCCTGCTCGGCGGCATTTGGCTTTTTACTCACTGCCGTTCGGCCACTATGTCAATAGGGGCGAACGGCAGCGAGTGAGGTGCCGGAGCTTCGGCTCAGCCGATCCAGATGTTGGATCGGCTGAGTCAAACTCCTTCATGCTGAGCATGTTCGGCTGAACCAAAGCCAGCCGAAGCAAGCTGATGTACAGCTGATACCAGCCGATGTACGGCTGAAATCAGCCATACAAGCCTGAAGTGAATAGCCGAACAGTCTCCTGCTCACTTCACTTCGGGTGGGATATTCACTTGGCTGCCTTCGGCAGCTTTTTGAATAACCCTCTTGGTCTTTGTTAATGTGTCAAACCCTTCAATAGAGCCAGTGCCATGTTAGTGGCCATGTGTCCTATCACTAGAAGAAGCCCTCAGTTCTTTTTATTTTACAGAAAATACTGCCATCATCCTTTATACATTTTGAATAAAACACTATTTATTTTTAACTTTTGTACTATTACTATGACTTTATGCCGTTAAGTCAGTTTTTGGTAAACTATGGGATGGGATCCAAAATGAGTCACAGACTTGTTTGGGTTAGCAAATCAAATATGGCGAACACACAAATCAATTTGTAACTAGGTTTCAAAGTAAGGTTCACATGGACTGCTTTCCACAATACAAACACAAAACTTCCCCAACACTCTTACCAGCTTGCCTACATTGTCTCACAACTTGCATTTAAAAACAGAGGTCTCAGTTGCACAACTTTTGCAAAATATGTGGAAGCCACACTGCCTCGTCAGGGCCCCTCTGTGTAGCATGGTCCTAACTCTAATCTATGAGAGCCGCCATCTTGGAGCATATATAGCAGTGGACAAATTGAGTGCAGGTATGCCTGGAAGTAGCCCTTGTTTGGGATAGGTCATCACTTGACCACATGCCTAAGCATCAAATCAGATCATTGGCATGTGATAGCACACTGACTAGACCTGACAGCATAGACACATAAGGGGAGCTGAAGCTCATGCGAGGCAGGGGCCAAGGCAACTACCCAGATCAGATTGTGAAGCAAAGAGATCCAGGGCTGGTTGGAAATGCCTACTATTCTAAAAAATATAATGAAGATTTTAATTATTTCAGCTTTACTAAAGCTTATAGAAATGAAGAACAGTGCCCAGATTGTGTGCTGTGTGAAGACGTTCTGCATGTACCAAGCTTAATTTGTCACCAAAACACCCACAGCACGAAAGCAAACCCAATGAATTCTTCTTCTTGCATAGCAGAAAGCTTGAAAAAACTAGCATGACACCACCTGTTTAGGCAACACTGTTCTGCAGTGGTCCTGGAGCACAGCCATTGCCCCCCACCATGATGTAATATGGATACAGAGCTGCATTCATTTCTGCAACATAACAGTGAATATCTCAGGAACAGAGCCCAAGGTAGGTGTCGGAAGCACTTTGGGAATTGCAGGGAAGGTATTAAAAGAAAAATAGTAGCAAAGGTTGTCCTTTAAAGTAAAATTTCAGCTCTCTTAAAAAAAAAAAAAACATATACATTTGAAAACAGAAATCCAAGCAAAAATGTTCTTAACCCTTGCAGTGGGGATACCTACGCACTGCAAAGGTTAAGTGCTCGTTTTTGTCTAGGTGATAAAAAAAGTTAAACTTACTCGAACCTGGGGGGCGTGGCCAGCATGTGATCCCGAGTAGACGTGTGCCCGGGCAGCTCCGCTCCATACGACATCCTACTATCATCCCGCTGCTGATTATTTGCTACTTACCTGTTGACAGGTGTGTCCAAATACCTCCTGAACGGGAGCTCGTCATTGACAGCGGTTTTTATGAAGCGCAATAAGGGCAGATCGACGCGCTCATCGGGTGGCAGGCCTCGTGGTGTCTCGGAGGCGGCCATTTTGGCTGTGCTGGCTGAATGCACACAGACATGCAGCGATGAGGGGACACCTCCATCTCCATCTAGCTCCGACATTCTGGCAGCCATCACGTCTTGTAAAGAGGCGCTCACGAACAAGATCGATTCCCTCTCGGCGGAGGTAAGCTTCTTACGCCATGATATGGATAAATTCCGAACACGCATGGGGGAGGCGGAGACCTGGATAACTCAGGTGGAGGAGACAACGCTGGCGGACTCCGCTGAGGTCAGGCAGCTACAACGGCAGCTCCGGGGCTTGCAGGAGAGGGCGGTGGATACCGAAAACCGGCTGCGCCGCAATAACATCCGCATGCTGGGCCTTCCTGAGAGGGCGGAGGGCAAAACACCAGCCGAATTTGCGGAAACCTTCCTGGCTACACTGCTTGACCTCCAGGACCTACCACCAACCTTTGTGGTGGAGAGAGCGCATTGAGTCCCGTCCGTTCCGCCAAAACCGGGGGCTCCGGCCAGACCGTTCCTGATCGCATGTTAAATTATAGGGACAGAGACCGGATTCTTACAGCGGCTAGAGGGCATCCTGCTTTACACTACGAGAATGCCCGTATCTCATTGTATCCGGATTATTCTGCTGAAATACAACAACGGCGCAGATCCTACACAGACGTCCGAAAGAGGCTGCGGGACAAGGGTCTGCAGTATGGACTACTATATCTCAGTCGCCTGCGGGTGAGTGATGGCGCCACTACCCGCTTCTTTGACACCCCCGCGGCGGCTGCAGCATGGCTGGATAACATCTGACGGATGCCTATCACTTCCATTGAGGCTGCTTCCACTTGGTAAGCATGCCTTCGCTAGATCCAGTTACCTTTCCCCATCCGGTTTAATCAGCACCCCAACAAACAGGGAGCGGGAAGAGCCCAGGATATCGAGAACTAGGAGTTCTAGTCGGGATACTACACTGCCCTAGCAGACTGTTTGGTTTTTGTTGCACGTTTTTTTGACTTGGTTCATTCTTTTTTGGGGACCCTAAGCCTCCTAACACGCTTTGCTTTACGAGCCTTTGGGGTTATGTGTTGGACTGGCAGGGTGGGTTCGGGGCGGGTTGGGAGGGTATGGGGTTGTTGTTTTTTCCACTGGATAGGTGTGGATTGCTGCTACAGGTGGTTGGCTCTTGTGCTTGAACTGCAAATGCTTCTATATGACTTGGCCGGGGGGCACGGCGACGATCCTGAGGACTCGGAATGGTGGCCTAAGATACTAGTTTATTTTTTTCCTCATGAGTATGCGGAATCTGGAAGAGATTAAAATCCTTTCGTGGAATGTCAGGGGTCTCAATTCCAAATTCAAGCCAGCACTGATGTTCAAGTATGTTAGACAACATAACCCCCATATACTTCTCTTACAAGAGACCCATTTGATGGGTAATAGGTTGCTGGCTTTGAGACGCCCTTGGGTGCAGCGGTCATTCCATGCTTCGCATTCCGCATACTCGAGAGGGGTGTCTGTGCTGCTCAATAAATCTTTGCCATGTACTATTTAAGAGATTCACACGGACCCTAATGGCAAATTTGTTATTCTAGTGTTTACCATGTGGATGCAGAGATATGTTGTGTCAATGTTTACCTTCCCCCACCGTATAACTCTAATTTACTATATGCATTGTTAGATAAGATTTCATCTCAGGGTCCTGCAAAGACACTATTTATGGGCGATTTTAACTCCACACTGGCCCCAGACATGGATAGATCCTGCTCTACTGGATCTAGCCTCTCTGACTTGGGTGATTGGGCGTCGACTGCTGGTCTTACAGAGGTATGGAGATGGAGGAACCCCACGATTAGGGCTTACCCTTGTTTCTCCGCCTCTTACAAAACTGCATCACGCATTGATCTGGCATTTGCCAGCGGCACCCTTTTGCCTGATATTGGAGAGGTGGGATACCTACCCGGGGGCATCTCAGATCATTGTCTATGTGGTTAACCTTGTGGACCAGTCAAAAAAGGGATAGAGCCCTGTGGAGACTGGCTCCACACTGGATATCTCATCCTATGGCCCTGGAGGCTATTCCACCTTCAATGGAGCAGTACTGGGAACAGAACGCCTCCACTGCGCGGCCGGCTGTTGTATGGGGCGCATTCAAGGCCTATGTGAGAGGAGATTACATGTCCCTTCAAAAGCCAATTAAAATGGAGGACTCCGCTCATACGGATGAACTGCATGCTGCGGAAGCAGAGTGCCTCGCTGGGTATGAGCGGTCCCCCACTCCGGACAATTTTGAGGCTCTTATGTCAGCGAGACGCAGGCTTAGCCTGCATCTCGCGGACCTAACACGGACTGACTTATATAATCGGAAACAAGACATCTTTGAGAATGGGGATAAGAATGGGCGTCTGCTGGCAATGATATCCCAAGCGGCCCGGCCGCAGACGGTAGTTGCAGAACTGCACTCTGGCCCGGACTCGGTGGCCACCTCCCCTGCAGACATCCTGGAGGTATTTAGGAAATACTATTCTACCCTTTACTCATCCACGTTGCCGATGGATGCCCAGTCACCGGACCTGCGGTCTCTGCTGGACTCAGTGGCACTGGGGTGGTTATCTGATGGCCAAAGAGGCTTTCTGACTAAACCAATCACAGAAGCTGAGGTGCTCGCAGCCATACGTTCGTTCCCTAACAGTAAAACACCAGGCCCAGATGGGATCCCGATGGAATTCTACAAAACGCATGCTGGCCTACTAGTCCCCAGATTATGCCAGATGTATACCTCTTGTTTGGAGGCAGACAGCTCTATGACCGGAGCCCATGTGATATTAATCCACAAGCCACCTAGGGACCCGACTGACTGCGCCTCCTACAGGCCTATCGCCCTACTTAACTGTGATTTAAAAATTTCAACCAAACTCCTCAGCGTGCGACTCAACCAACTGACAGACAGCCTGATAGACTCGGACCAAACAGGTTTTATGCCTCGCAGATCCACTGATATAAATCTGCGCCGACTATTCACAAACTTGCATGCGTCCCATGTCAATGGCGGTGCTAGGGTGGTGGCGTCTCTTGATATAGAAAAGGCCTTTGATACGGTGGAGTGGACCTACCTTTGGGCCGTATTGGAGAAAATGGGGTTTCCCTTAGCATTTATTGGCTGGATAAAACTACTATACCATAGCCCAGTGGCCTCTATAAAACTTGGAACTAAACTGTCAGCCCCCTTCCCTATATGCAGGGGTACTAGGCAGGGTTGTCCGTTGTCACCCACTCTCTTCGCCTTGGCCATGGAACCCATAGCCGAAGCTCTACGCACGTCCCCCCACATTAAGGGACTTAGAGTTGGCTGGTTGGAGGAGAGGGTGGCGCTATATGCGGACGACCTGCTTTTGTTCCTCAACGATCCGGGACCCTCATTGCAGGGTGCTTTGGATGTTCTTACTGCATTCTCTAGTGTGTCAGGCCTAAAAGTCAATTGGCACAAGTCCATACTGTTCCCCATTGATGCAGCGGCCAGGTTGGTGCCCGGCGCCGTCACTCAACTCTCCTGGGTAGACTAATTTAAGTATCTTGGGGTAATAATATCAGGTTCGCCCCAGGAATATATTGTACTGAACATACTCCCGATACTGAGTGAGATGAAACGGAGAATGAAAGCATGGGCGAACTTACCTTTGTCCCTACTCTCCAGGAAGGTTTGGCGCTCCCGGACCTCTATAAATACTTCATTGCTACCCAAATGGTCACGGGTAACTGGTGGTTCTCGGCTGATGTCAATAACTCCTCGGTCATGTTGGAGGCTGCAGTTTTGGGGTCGGTAGAGGCACTAATTGGATTGTTGTGTAGGGGTTCGGGAGCCCCTTACCCTCTCACCCCCTCCATGCGCACCACGATCAGGGTCTGGCGCACGGGATTAGCCTGGTGCTCTGGAGCTGCCCTAGAGGTCTCCCCTGATACTCCATTATGGAATAACCCCCAATTGCACCACTTTTACACGATTCCTGACCCCTCTTTCTGGGCCAAGCGTAAAATTAAATTAATATCTGATATTGTAAAGGCCAATTCCCTGATGTCTTTTGCTGAGCTAGCCGCTAACCACCCTGTCCCCCCCAAATATATTTTCCGCTATATGCAACTCTCTCATGCTTTCCGTTCTCAGTTCCCGAGTGGAGAGGTCAGCCTGGGTAGGACCACACTGGAATCTCTTGCAAGGACGGAGAGACTGGTGAAGCCTGCCTCCTGTTTCTATAGCACCCTGCAACACTTAACTTCCACCAATCTGTTAACGCTACAATCTAAGTGGAGGGCGGATATACCCGATCTGGACGAGGAGGACTGGGAGGAGATTTGGGAAGCACCATTTAAACAACTAGTCGCAATACGTGATAAAATGGTACAATTTAAACTCCTTCATAGAGCATACTTCACTCCTCACCGTTTACACAAAATGAATGCATCCATCTCTCCTTCCTGCTGGAGATGTACATGCTCGGAAGGTAATTTTTTCCACATATTTTGGGACTGCCCCCTCATTTCTTCCTATTGGGGATCCATAGTTGACTACCTCTCGGAGGTCACCTCTTTGTCACTGACATTGACACCAAAGATGTGTCTTCTGGGCCTGGTGGAGGAGGTAGCTCCGACCAGGTCCGAACGCACACTGATAGGCTTGACCTTGTTTTATGCTTGTAAGGCCATTGCCATGTGCTGGAAGAAGCCGGCCTCGCCGGAATTGTCCTTCTGGAAGAAGTTAGTGAATGACAATCTGCCTCTATATCAGGACACATATGCCCACAGGGGATGCCCTGAAAAATTCCATAAGGTGTGGGATAGCTGGTTGGAATGCACGAATTCTGCAGTAGATCTTGATGCAAGAGGCTGAGTGAAACTCAATGTTCTTCTCTATAGGAATCCTGCGCCACACTGCGAGGTACACATACATCTAACACATATGCCATGACCGAGCCCGAACGACCAAGTATGAGGGAGGGTGGTTTACCGCACATAGAGCTATGTTGGGAACTGCTTCCCCCACCTGTATAACGGCAGTCTCCGCCTGGGAGGACTCCTTGGTTATTAATGTTTTTTGGTTCTGTTTTTTAGTTTGGTTTTCTTTACAATTAGGAATAGAGACAAGCTGTAATGGTATGCAATGCTATGCCTGGTGCCCAATTCATTGGACACAAATAGCTTGCACTGTTGTATTACATGTTGAAAACTAATAAACTATTTTACAAAAAAAAAAAACGTACTCGAACCTCAGAGTCGGCTACTCCAGTCTCTGAAGCCTGTCTCCTCCTCCACTGCAGTGATGGTATGTCCCTCAGCACCCTCATATCCTATACACTGTGTATAGAACGTGATGACTCAAGAATCCTGGCTCCTAGGATCAGGTAAGTATAACTGTTTTTTAGCACCTAGACAAAAACGAGCACTTAACCCCAGTCATGTGCCTTGCCTTCTGTGCTGGGTGAGGCATCCCCCAGCCCACCGAATCTCTGCCCCAGCTCGGTAACCAAGCTGTGTGGGGAGGAAGAGGAAGGAAGGTGACAGGGAGGAGCCCAGCACCGTAATGAAGCATCTCACTGACGATGAACAACTCACTATAGGGATTCCTGTAATTTTTCTTCTTGCTTTGTCAGACTTCTGGGAAAAGCAATAGGACAGTTACATTAGCAGGAAACGAGAATTCTGGACCATCCTATCCACACATGTATAATGACTGGAATGCAAGGTGTGGTTTTACATCCACAGCAAACACATACCTAAGGCTGGCCATACAACTATAGATTTTCAATCGGAAATTCTTGTTGCTGCCAAGAACCCTTGTTCAATTGTAGCTCAAATAGCCCATAAAGTACACACAAATGTCGATTTCGATAATCATTCATTAGCAATACCAACTCACCGTATTTTTGAGATCAACAGAATTGATTTTTGTTTGCGCATTTGCAGTGTTCCTGCTGCCATTTTTCTCCTATGAAAACACCACTAATACATCGAATTATAATACGATTTGAAAAAGGTTTTCCAGCTTCACCCTTCAAGCAAATTCGAGCGAGATTATAGTAAAAACCATCGTTGGGTTCCCATCAACTGTTCGATTATCATTCGAAAGACCATGCGTAGAAGATTTCCGAACGAAAATCGAAAAGTGTATGGGCACCTTCAGTCATAGTTGGCCTTTTGCAAAAGTAGCCTTGTGCACATTGGGCTGCTAATGGCCGCCAACAATAATAAAATGTATAAAAGGTAATATGAAACAATAAGAGGTGTACGGAAATACATTTTTAGGGGTCTTCATGTTCCTTTAGGGATCATTCACACGGGAATCGGCAAGCATGCACAGCTCCATGCTGCGTACACTGCCATATCGGGCAGCTCCCGGGAAGGACAGGTGCTGCGTGTGATTAGTACGCAGCCCCTGGCCTAAGACACACACACCCGTATGGACCTGCACTTGAGGTGAGCGTAGGGGGGCATATGGCCACGCAGTCCCATAGAGAAGGGCAGGGGCTAATCACACGCAGCACCTGTTCTTCCCGGAAGGTGCCCGATACGGCAGTGCACGCAACACAGAGCTGTACATGCCAGCCCTTTCTAGTGTGAATGAGGGCTTAAAGGAGAACTATGGGGTTAGGGCTTTTCCCCATAGTTCTCCTTAGGGTAACGGGAGGACACAAACTAGCATGTATGTGTTCGCTCACCAGCCGATCTACTGAGCCGACCTGTGACAGTTTAATTGTCACAGGTCGGCTAGAACTATGAGGATGAGTGAAAAGCACTCACCTCATAGTTCTCCTTTAAAGAGCACATAGTTACAGACATTTTAAAATGTCTTATCTTTGAAATAAAACATATTTAAAATAGAATATAAAAAATTAAAATAATAATAAGTGTATTAATCATATGTTTCATGATGAAGCGCAGTATTAATCGGTTTGTGTGAAGTAGCGAGCGAGCAGCTGGTTGTGGGTGTTTAGCACCCTGTAATTAGTAGAGGGTTTTGGCAGGCTCTGTCTTATGGTATCCACATGCATACTGTACTTTGGTAAATGTTTTATCAGGTGGTCTTGTTCTGATGAATTAACCCATTAGTGAGTATACATTAGCAACATTGATCAAACTCACACAGACTGAAAAACAGTCAGCTTCTGTGCTTCAATAAATGTCGTCTTACTATTTTTTTCACAAAGAAAGTAGAAAAATAATTACCAAGTTTGGCCAGTTTTTCGCAATGTTTCTCACCTGTATGTATTGTTCTGAAGGTAAATGCAATACATTGCGGTTCACAATATTATACTTTTTGTGTGGTGTTTTGGTTTCGGTGCCATAGCTTTTGCCATCCCTAGTAAATCAAAAACCCCTGTGGCCTGGGGATTTCTAAGGTCCAATTCACACATGAGCATAGCGTGGCGTTCATCACGTCCACACGTGTTTGTGCGCATTTGTTTTCTGCGTTTGCCGCACGTCCCCATTGATTTGGACGGGGTCCTGAATACCAGACAAACATGGAAAAGAAGTGCATGTAGCAAAATCTGCAACGCGTCTCTTTCCTCCCCGTTTGTGGACATTTTAATGCGCACAAATACAGAGGAAAACCGCATGGTCCACTGTCACCATCAGAAATGAACTGTCTACAAAGAGGCTGCAGAAGGTTAGCAATACTGGTATGCAGCAAAGGATAAAAAAAGGTGAACACAGATTTTTTTTTAAATGTCTTATGGTACAAAGTATCTTAGCAATTTAAATGCCATTTATTTAGGATTTACATCTGCTTTAAAGCAACCCTGTTGCTAGTATGAGGGATCTCAAGCCACTCTGTTAAAGAAGAAGAATAATACTCACCTTACAGGCAGCCAGTGTGTAATTTTCCCTTTAAGAGATGTGTCTCTTCCAGTGAAGGTTTCCATTTATTAGAATTTAAAGAGAACCTGTCTCCATCCCATGCACATCAGGGTTACCATAGCAGGTAAATGTACTCACATATACCTGCTATATACCCATAAGTCAGTGTGCCTTTATTTCTTCATTTCAATCCTCCATTGTGCAGAAAACTTCTGGGAGTGTCAGAGGATGTGTGGACCAAAGAGACGCAGCTGTTCCCTCTTCCCAACCTTGACCTCAACCAAAGTCCTAGCAGGGGCCAGGGGAAGCCTCAGGTGATCTGCAAAGACTGTCAATGCAGATTGCGTTAGAATGCCCTCCTTTGGTGATATCAGAACCAGGGACAGGGGACAGCTGCAGCTCTCCTGCACACACTGGAGGGAGTGAAATTAAGAAAAAAAAGACACCCTGACTTCTCGGTATGTGAGTACATTGATCATCAATGCTTATATTGTATCTAACCAAAAACCAACAATTAAATATATCACAGCTTACCAGTCTCTAGTTGAAGGGGGCCGCATTCGTTTTCTTTTTTTACGCCTCCTGTCCTTGAGTGGCTATGCTCAGACACTGTATCTACAGGAAACCGCTGTTTCTTCCCAGACTGGGCTTTAAAAATATCTACCTTTGATCATATTTTTACATGGGTGGTGAGGAATTTCGTAGTTTACAAGTAGAAGATAAGAAAATATTGTTTCATTCTACCAGGTCAGCTCACAGGAAGTGACAAGTAAACTACTTTTGTGGCTAGATCAACCGGTACCTTCTGTACTTACTGAAAATGTTCTTAGTGTGAAACATTAAAACCAATGCAACTATCACATCCAATGACTGATAACGTGTAATATATTGCATTTTTGAGTTTAGTTATCTTTTAACTTGATGGTGACGGGGTCTCTTTATTATGTTTTTACTTTTCTCTATCTAGCTGGGTTAGGGTTGCCACCCGTCTGGGATTCACCCGGACAGTCCAGGTTTGGAATCTTGTGCCCGGGTTTCCGCCCGACTGACGCCTGGACAGATTATTCTAATCGACTGTGGCTCCATAAATAAACTGCACATACCTCCGGCGCTGCTGCCGGCTCTTGCTGTCGGCTCCTCTCACTGTGCCTAGTTGTCCTTTCCTCTTCCTCTGCTATGCAGCAGTCCTGAGATGAAGTGACATCAGAGGGAAAGAGGGAGATTATCATCATCCAGCTCCAGCATGCACTGTATGGTCCCTGACACAGTCTGCCGGTCAAGCCCCAGTCTCCAACAAACAGAGGTATAATATCTATCAACTGAAAGGGGAGGGAGGGGGTTAGTATTGCACATAAAAGATGCCCCTATATAAAATGCCACAGGTAACCTGTGACATCCTTTATGTGCAACAGTGCATATCACTCAAAACACTGCGGCAATGCAATTAAATAAAAAAAGTTTTGTTTTTTTAGTGGTATTCTCTTAAGGAAAACCGCTCACCTATTCCACAGACCTCTGAAACAAGGTCTGGATATAGCTGGTCCCCTTTCACCCTCCGGTCTGCAGGGACACACCTCCAAGCTATTGTTTATTAAAAACTATTCATTATTATTAATGTAATTATTATTAAAAGCACGTTTATTAAAAACACTCACAATGAATGACACTTCTTTATTCATGTCATTCATTGTGAGTAGTTTTTAATAAACATGTTTGTTATTTATTTACTACAGAGTGCGCTATGAGCCTTTGTTTTATTCCCTCCATGAGCGCCAAAAAGCTAAAGAGGACTCTGATATAAGCAAGATTCAGAGATTGGAGGTGCGTCCCCACTGAGCGGAGGGTGAAAGGGGACCAGCTATATCCAGATCTTATTTTAGAGGCCTGTGGAATAGGTGAGCAGTTTTTCTTAAGGGTATAACACATGACGAGAGGTGGTGGCACCTTGTTTTGAAGACACTAACAGGGTTATTCACAGAAGAGCCAAAGGATCCAGTCGTAGCTTTGGCTGATCCTTCGGCTTGCTTCAGCCGCCTGAGCCCTTTGGTTCAGTCGTACCAAAGGGCTGCTGTACAGGCTATTCACAATAGCCCATACAGCAGCCAAAGGCAGCCGAGCCAAAGGCACATGCTTTGGCGCGGCTGTGCCGTAGTGACAGGCAAAGCCTGGAGAAAGGTCGGCCTTTCTCCACGCAGATGAAGCTGGCTGGAGCCAGGCGGGATCTCACAGTCCACTCCGCCCAGTTGTAATACCAGATCAGCTTCCTCAAATGACCTGGGGACGCTAATAAGTCATTAAACAACAACCACACTGGGCGGAGCTGGCCGTGACGTAATGGCTGGCTCCACCAAGTTTTTTTTTTCCTGCAAGAAGACCCTGGCAGGTGTCGGTCAATAGTAAACAGTCGGTCGGAACTAGCGGTAATGGCACTGCTAGCTCCGCCCAATTATGTATATTTTTCTGGCATGTCAGATGCTTCATTATGTGGCGGGAGTTCGTTGCGTGCCATCAGGTCGGCGTGCATAGTTTTTTTAAAATTATTTTTTATTTATTTATATTTTTTATTTTTTTATTTCACCAAGTTGTCGTCGTCGAAAGCTACGGCTGGATCCTTCAGCTCATAGTCTAGTTATCCTTTAACTGGATGTTCATAGGGTGGTGACAGTATCTCTTTATTATATTTTTACCTTGCTCTGCCCAGCTGGGTCCCAGAATTTGCCAGGCCCAATGAGAGATCTGCAAACATATTGGGCCCCCAGGTCACCTACGGGTGACCTTCGAACCCTATACAGTATGTACAGAACAAGATGGCTACTAGAATCACCTTAAGTCGATCAGTCGCACACAGAAAGGAAGGTGTTATTTAAGTACCTAAGAAAACAGAAGAAATATATAAGGAAATTTAAATATGAAAAGTTGTTTTTTAGTACTAAAGGGGAAATTTCACTTTAAAGCTATCAGCAAACGATTTAAGTATATCCCATTAGGAAATGCATTTTCTTCTAAAACGTGAACACACCATTTGAAAAGCTTTGATCTAACTTTTCGGATTTCCTTTTTTTGTGTCAAACTTTGTAATGTCAATCCACTTGAAATTCTGTAGAAGAAGAATGTTAAAAACATCTTTTAATCGCTATGCATATCTTTGTGAAACTTTGTATAAAAAGAACAGATCATACTCTTAGTGGAAACATTTATCTTTTAAAATTGTAGAAGGCAAATGGTTCTGAAGAACAATTTCATCTATTAAAAAATATTGGACTGGGCCCAACCAATAAAACAAAATTTCTCATCTGTCATCGCTTCAAACAAACCTTATTCATATGTCTATCGTCGGATGGGCTTGACTAGATCCCAGATATTAAAATTGTATTTTTTTTTATCTAGGAGAGAGTGTATGGAAATTGTGCTCTCTGTCCTGGGTGGTATTTTGGGATTTTTCTTTCAAGCTGGCCGCCGTCCAATCAAATGTTCTTCATTTTAAGCTGAAAATGAGCAAAGTGAAATAAGCAGCGCATAACTTCCCATGCCAGGATTACATTTCCAGCTGCTCTGTGATCAGAACAGAAGATCTATATTACAATTCTAACACAGTCTGCTTTATTAGGATGTTTATTTTTTCCCCCTTTCAAGTATTCATGATCTTATATCATGTCTACTCAGAGCAATAAATCAATTGCCCATTGAGGGCAAAGTGACAGGTAATCTTGATGGGGCACCCTCACCACTAACAGCCCATGCACCAATATTTTCTCCATTCGTCTGCAAATAAGCCGAATCTAAAGCCTTTGTAGGCTTTGTGTCGGTCATCTTTTGTGCTCACACAGCACAGTGATACACATGTCACAGTCCTCGGACCTGGTGGCTGGCTGCTCAGGCCCAAAAACTGCATCCTGATTGAAGTGCTGGGTATTTCTCAGCCTTCTCAGAGATTAACAGAGTAATGGGGGAGCAAGGCAAAAATACGTTATTAATTGAGGTTCCCACTCAGAAGATCCTAGAATGGCTTTACATGAAGCAGTGCTGGATCTGAGATATTTCATATTCAGACCTTCAATAGGAAGTAACAATGGTATAATGATGACAACACATTTACTACAAGCTTTTTTATAGCACCAACAACTTGCACAGTACTTTACATGTTTATTAACATCAGTCCCTGCCTTGAAGGAGTTTACAATCTAAGGTCTCTATCTCACATCCATGCACATACATATTAGAGACAATCTACCTACCAGCATGTCTTTGGAGTGTGGAAGGAAACCCACACAAGTACAGGAAGGACATGCAAACTCCATGCAGCTCTCCTCTCACTGTCTACTCGACCCGGCGTGCAAGGTAGCCGGCGGCGGCGGCAAGGGGGACAGGGGGCGGGAACATACCTGCCGATCCTCTGCTCAGAGAGGCGGCTCTGATCACACCTGTCAGCGGTCCCTCTCTCTCCTCCTGGCTGCTCTGAAGCTGCTGCGGCTGGCAGGAGAGAGAGAGGGAGCGCTGACAGGTGTTATCAGAGCCGTTGTGGCCATCTTGCGGCCAGTCGCATTTTTCTGCCCCCCTCCCGCTGGCGCCGTCAAGCAGTTGCTTGACCTGCCTATATGGTAGCGCCGGGCCTGCTGAGAACCGAGTGCAAGGCAAAACCACCACTAAGCAACTGTGCTGCCCATGCTTCATTGTCTTCTATTAGTTACTGAACCTCTGAGACAGAAGTGCCAACCACTAAGCAATTGTGCTGACCAGGCATGATTGTCTCTTGTCAGTTACTAAACCTCTGAGGCAGAAGTGCCAACTACTAAGCAACTGTGCTGTCCATGCTTGATTGTCTTCTATCAGTTACTAAACCTCTGAGGCAGAAGTGCCAACCACTAAGCAACTGCGCTGCCCATGCTTGATTGTCTCTTATCAGTTACTGAACCTCCAAAGCAGAAGTGCCAACCACTAAGCAACTGTGCTGCCCATGCTTGATTGTCTTCTATGAGTTACTGAACCTCTGGGGCAGAAGTGCCAACCACTAAGCAACTGTGCTGCCCCTGCTTAATTGCCTCCTAGTGAACCTCATACCTGGATATTAAACACTCCACCATTGAAAGGTATTTCAGTAGTAATGTGATGTTACTGCAATGCAGTTTTGATCAGTATAACACGTGTGTCCCCTTTCAGACATCTCAAGTGGATTTTCCCACTTGCCCTTTTTCTGTTCCTTAAAAAAAAAAAATTAGTCATCTTATAATATAACACATATGTTCCACTGCTCTGATCTGTAAACCATGTGGTAACACCTTTTAAGTCTTTCTTCTCTAAAGTAAATCATGTTTCTTTATCGTCACAGAACATATGCACACTTGACAGTTACTGAAGTGATGCATTGAGGGACCTAACATCAGGTTTGAATATTTCTAATACGGATAAGGCGGCATTGTCAGTGTATATAGCAGCTGTGATATCTTTGCAAATGGACAGAATGTGGAGGCTTATTGAAACATAGGGCTAAATACAACATTGTCCTAACTAAATCCTTTATGGGATCCTAATTTTTGTTCTTGTCTCAGCACTTTATTACAGGAAGTAATGTCACCTCCCATCATTATATGAAATGTTTAGTTTGCATGGATACACCTTTTATATAGAAGTGATGGTTGTAATTCTGCATTGCGGCCGTTATAAAGAAACAGTTGCATTGCTTTGCTTCTAGGGTCATTTGTCTTCCCAGCCACTCATGTCACCACAGAGCGATCATCAGACCTTTCCAGCTGAAAATAACAGGCCAGGTCCCGTCATGTTTGTCTCCAAGGTAAAAGCAGGAAGCACAGTGCGCGACCTGGGAATGTTTTACAATACAAATGTCACTCAATCCCCTCATTTGGTTGCTTTTCAGTATTTGTCATACACGTCCCTCCAAACAGTCTGCCTCATGCAAATATTGTAAAGCATTGATTTGCAGTAAGACTGACATCTGCTCTCTGGTGTCTCCAACCACCAGCTCATTAATCGTGGCACCAATCCCATAGCTTACATCAGTGATCTCACGCTGACTCCCTACGGACAAGTGTCCATCACACATATCCTTATGATAATTTTCCTCCGCTGCCTCTGCTAGACGACTGAAATCATTTAATTGCTCTGAAAATATGAAAAAAGTGTGAAAGTAGCGGAGACAGAATGCGTGCATGTGAGAAGATCTGTGTCCAGCACGGTTGTTACTCTTAGTTACATTTTGAGTTCAAGACTTCAGTGTTTTTTTATCACTTTTCTAAAGTAATTAATACAATTTTTAATTCAAGTAGCTTTTTTTGACAACATTGTTTGGTGAATTGGCAATCTGTTAGGCCTCAAGTCACCACAAAGATTAACACAAGTCACTGCAAAGACACATAGAAAACAATTGTTTTCTGTGTCCCATCCATACCACAATATGGGTGTAATGGAAGGTGTCACAGCAGGTTTTAGCGGACAGGCTAGTGTGAACTGGCCCTAAAGTGAATGCATTATAACAACATCACATAGTTTTACCTATTTTGAAATATTGATTGTGTACCAGAACCACATGTAGCTTTATCAAATATATCAAATATATGTCAGTTTCTCAGGGTCGCGCATGTTATGATGTCATTGCTGTATGCTAGGAACGGCTGCTGTGTTTATTGCAGGGCTCCTTCTGGGAGCCACTGTCCACACTGCATTGGGTATGTCAGTTTGCTAAGGGGTGCGCATGTACATCACTGCTGTACACAAAGAACAGCTGCTGAGTTGATGGTGGGGCTCCTGCTCGGAGTCGCTGTCCTTATAGCATTGAGCATGTCAGTTTGCAAAGGATCACGCATGTCATGGCATTGCTGCTGTATGGTAGAAATGACTGCTGTGTTGATGATGAGGCTCGTGCTGGGAGTCACTGTCCACATATCATTGGGCATGTCAGTTTGCAAAGGGTCAGGCATGTCATGATGTCACAGCTGTATGCTAGGAATGGCTGCTGAGTTGACAGCGGGGCTCTTGCTAGGAGTCGCTGTCCACATAGCATTGGGTTTGTCAGCTTGCAAAGAGTCAGACATGTCATGACATCACTGCTGTATGGTAGAAATGACTGCTGTGTTGACAGCGGGGCTCATGCTAGGAGATGCTGTCATTCTACACAGCAGGGCCTTGGCCGGGAGAAGGTGTCATTAAAACTGACTACAAGTAATACAACCACGCCATGCATTGGCATAGTGTCCTGTATCTCTGAAGAGGGAGGGCAGAGACACAAACTAACCATGCCAAGATGGTTCTGCTTGCTTGCTTTCCAGGGTCATAATGACAAATAAGGAAGGGGAACCGGCAGGTTCACATGGTATTTCTGGGGAACTGGAAAAAGCAACAGACCAAAAGGCTAATGTTCCTTAAACTACAACTAAGCACAGACATATATATGAAATAAGATTTTTGGGGTAACATACACTTTAAGTGCATAACAGTTACACTGAAGCTACCTCTTGAATTAGCTTTAAAGTAGTATACTGTAGGTGTAGCTGGTTGTTGTCTGCAACAAACACACAAGGACTTTTCATGAAAACAGTCCAGCAAAGGTAAACTAGCTGTTGGTTTTCAAGTGATGTACTATGGGCTCATTCACGTCCTCACTTGGTACAAATGCATTTTTCACTGCACATTACTGCAACGCATGCTAACATGAGAACCACTGTTGAGTGAGCTGTGAAGCCACCCAAATGCATTATTACATAGTGGGAGTCACACCAGCACTACAACACATATGTTGTGCATTGCAGTGTATTGCCTTTAAAAAAGTTCAGGTGCGTGGGTTTTTTTTTGCCTTTTGGTATGCTGCTAGCCCCTTCAAGATTAAGGAAAATATAACTTCAGCTGCTTAATTCACAACAATCCTCTGGCTGTTACACAGTATTGAAAAAATAGTTTTGAGTGGACCGACCCTTTAATCCAAAAGACTATGAACTAAGACAATCTTATTCAAGCTCTAGTTATTCTTGTACACTCCTTCCAATTTAGTGTCCCAGTGCTACTTGCTATTTTGCCACTATTGCCACAGTGACGGTCTCTTTTCAGTCTGTTGGGGTTATTAAATAAGGCAATGCAAAAAAGCATGTGCAAAGTGCAGTAGCCCATAGCCTGAGATTATAGTTTGGTGCAGACATGTCAATTAGAGATGAGGTAGGAGGTAAGTGCTTCTTGTGTCCTCGTCAGCCAGGCATGGTGATTTCCGGCTGACAGCCTTTGACAGATCTCAGCAATCAGTTCCTATAGGTCCACATCAGAGACATATTTGACATGGCGCTTGACTAGAAGTCCTCACCTGCAACTTGCTCTGATGAAGAGGGTATATCCCTTGAAACGCGTCAGAAGACAAACATTAGGTCCCCATTTTTGTGGTCTGACTGTTCAGCCCATTGCCGATTTCTGTATACCAGTTTGGATGGCTATTCTGAAATGTCATGTAACAGACAGACCGTTTATGAGTATTTTTTAATTCTGTTTTCATTTGGATAAATAAACAGCATTTCACGAGGAGAAGGCGCCGCTCTGTTGTTTTTTTCTTGCATGTGTCCTGAGGCTTCACAGCCTGTTACAGAACAGCAGCCCCCTCTGTGTCATCATATTGATGTCCATCTGAGTATTCCTGTCATGTGATGTTGTGAGACGTCCACCAAGCGCAGACAGATTGTAAAATACAAAACTTGTATTAACCCTTGCAGAGGGCTATCCCCACACTGCAAAGGGTTAATGCTAAAAATGATGATGCTGTGATGATTTATGGGAGTCTATAATTTAGACTGCAGCAGCGGAGGGCGAGAGAGGTTGGAAGGACCGGTCTAAGGGCAAGCTGGCTTTGTGGTTCAGGGAGTATAACTTTTTTTAGCACCTAGACAAAACGAGCAGTTAACCCTTAGAGCGTGAGGGTAGCCCCACTGCAAGGGTTGATAAAAGTTTTGCCCAGAGTTCTTCTTTATTAGTCTCTATGAATGTTTAGGACTGTGCTAGCTATTGCAGACTATGTGATCTGAGCCAATAGTGAACAAACCCAAATGTAACAATGGTAGCCCATATAGCAGCTGGGAATTGTAGAAGCTGGAGTTTTAAACTACAACACAAATTCAAGCAGCAAAATAACAAGCATGCACAGCCTGATATCATAGAAACTTACAGATTTATTTGTATTTTTTTTTGCTAAATGTATGTAATCTCTGTGAATGTGGTCTCTGTGCCATCAGAAACCACACTGGAATACTCTGAACTAGAACTGAAAACCGTAGAATGTTGGGAGATAAAAGATTCCAAGTGACCCTTGTCTGCTTGTTGATGTTTATTTTTCTCTAATGTACTCAGAGACACAAAGGATTCAAAACTCATCTTGTCCTATTAATGCATATCTGAGCGGTGTACAAGGAAGCTGTCTGGATTACTATCATGTGCATTATGCTGTATGTGAACGGAATACAGAAGGAAGAATTGCCCTGAAAAGCGCTTGACTGATTGAGAAGTGCAGTAAATAGTGCAGAGACACATGTCATGGATAATATCACCAGTCGCACAGCTGAACTGAAGACAGAATTAACCTAGCCTAAAACATCCATTGGAAAATGAAAAACTAGTAGGGGACCAGTTAATGCGTGCTGTCTGCGCTTCCATTACTTTCACTGGTGTGGAAGAACACACTGCCGATCCACAGAGAGTTTCAGAAATAATAGAAGTGATGCGGCTAATTTATTTAATTTTGCCACTTCACATGTAATGTTTCTCCAAGTCCAAACTGCATGCAGTAGGACATCAGAGTCAAGAGAAGAACTATTGGCATTGCAGGCAGGATTCATGCTGTGGGGTTGCAGAGTAGAGGCTCTTCTAACTGCGTGATCATTGGTGCCATCAGTTTAATAATTCAAGAAACATGTAGGAAAGCTGCTGATAGGCAAATGTTTCCAACATTCTAATAATGAACTTCAATAAACGTACACAGATGTGCTTGTGCTGATCCTGTCTCAAAAACACAATCATAAAAAAAAAAAAAAAAATCAATTTCAGAAGATTGACTTCTCCCCCAAGATAAGTTGACCAGCAGGTGTGCACAGAAAAGATTGTGCATTTAGAAAGAATTTTAGCCCATAAAGTGAAATTCTTTACAAGGGTGCAATAGACAACGATCTCTCACAAAGAAAGGCAGTTACAAAGCCACCCTTGTTGGTATTATAGCACCTCCACGATCCACTGCAGTCTTCTACCAGCAGAACAGATGTGGTGCATGTCTGGCAAAAGGTCTGGACCCTTCTCATCCTAGAAAAGGGTTTTTGTTTTTTTGACATTCATTCCTGATTTCCTTTGTGGCTATATGGTATGTAATGAACCACAGGAACATAGAACATGGAGCTGCAATGGAGGTCAGGACTGAAAAGCTTCCCTTTACATTCTGCCATGCATGACAATGACAGGGGAGCTCGGATGAGGGAGCAAGGTGAGATGATGAAAGAAAAGCCTTTTTCTTTTTTTGCTACACCATTGTACAGGATTTGTATAAAGCACCAACAGTTTGTGAAGTGCTTTAGATTTTAAGGAAGACATTGCAGTTACAATTGTTTTATACTGTGTGTGTATATATATATATATATATATATATAGTGCAATATAAATGGGTAAGCCGTATTAGTCCAGTGGACCAAAAACGCAGTATTTCAGTGTGCAATGATACCTTTCTTATTGAACTAACAAAATATATAAAAGACAAGCTTTCGAGAGTGAACCTCTCTTCTTCAGTATATATACGTATATACAGTATATACATATGCTACCTGGCCAAAAAACAAGTCACCATAGCTAGCATTAGATAATAGGTCTAGGTTCAGCAACGTTATGCCCCCAAAAAATGAGGTCAGCTGTCTACTGAATGACCAGGTTTTTCCCATCAATGGGTTTTTTCTTCCCTGATGGCACATTGGGCATATTCCAAGATGGCAATGCCAGGATTCATGGGGCTCAAATTATGAAAGAGTGGTTCAGGGAGCATGAGACATAATTTTCACACAAGGATTGGCCACCACAGAGTCATTGAGAATCTTTGGGATGTGCCGGAGAAGACTTTACACAGTGGTCTGACTCTCCCATCCTATAAGATCTTGGTGAAAAATGAATGCATTGAATGGGCAGAATGTGACATTGCATAAGCTTATCAAAATGATGCCATGGCGAATGTGTGCCGTAATCAAAGCTAAAGAATTTTTTTTGGACAGGCAGTCTATCTATCTATCTATCTATCTATCTATCTATCTATCTATCTATCTATCTATCTATCTATCTATCTATCTATCTATCTATCTATCTATCTATCTATCTATCTATCTATCTGTACATGTATATATATTTGCTAAAACCTTTTCAGAACTAAAATTCATGCTGGGGTGTTATAGAACCTAAAGCCAGTCCTGTCTATTCATAATAAAAGCTTTTTTGGACTGACCTTTTTTCATTTTCTGATTAATTATAATGAATTAATATAATTATAATAATAAATAAAAATATATATTTTTTACAGAATTAATTCTTTTTCGTAAAGAAAACAAGAAAGCGAGTCTTTTGAACACATAGGCCACACTCTGCTGTGTTTTTTTTTACTCAACTTAAACAAGCTTTATTGGTTTCAGATAGATCAGACAGATATTATGCTTAATTCACAAAGCTTTAACACAAGGATAAGGATCTTTATTTCAGCCATATGACTGTAATCTTCAAATCTCACTGGACTCGTTTAAAATATCTGTCCATTATTTAGGAAGACGGATCATTATCCTGGTGTGCTCTGTAAATTAAGCTTAGTCTCTTTTTCATCAGAAGTGACGCTACCCTCTGATGCATTTTACCCAATTGGCTTAATCATAGGAGGTGGGGAAAAAACAGCAACCCCATTTTTTGTTTAAGAAACCTGCAGGTAAACCAAATGCAAAGAAAATGATTTAAGTAAACTTAAATCTGGTCACTGCGGAAATCTGTACCTGGGACATCATTATTACTTTTTACGTTGCCATATTGAATTTGCCATCTGATATAATTTCAAGAGCTGCCACTGTTTGCATTGAGCCAGTTTAGAAAGGTATTTTACAGGCCCCATATGATGTTTGTCACACTCTAAGCTGTTTTGTCACGTATTTCCATAGTCCTGTTCTCTGCACAATGCCATAAACGAGAATGCTATACCATAATCCGCATAAATATGCACAGTTTACTCAAATGCAGTGTTTTTGCATGCACAGTATTCCGTGAGCATATGGGCTTATACAGTATTAGGTTTCCCCTGTCCCCAGGCCCGTAGGCTTGGCATTATCATATTATGATGTTAAGTTAGTGATTGACATCCTTTTTACATCTGTTTGACTGATCCGATTATATAAAGCCTTTTGTGGCCAGATTATTCGTAAACCTATTTGCATTGCTTAAAAATGGACTTATTTATTCAAAGAAACAATTTGTTGATTGTTAACTTCCTATGTACAAGTTAAAAAGAGCTCTCCCGTGTTCCTTAGTTAAATGTACTCTATAATGCAAATGAGCAGCGCCACAAACCACTAATACATTTTAAAAATATTATAACAAAACCGATGACTGGAATAGGCACCAATAATAACCTTTAAATCTGACTATTTGGTATCCATTTGGATATTTAAAGGGGTACATATCGTTTTTTAACCCTTAAATGTTGCTTTTAAATGCTTTTCTTATGTTTTTCAGGTTTTAGTGCATTGTGATGTTAATCCTTGCACCATGTAAGGATTAAAGTGAACCTGACCTGTCAAACGTAGGGATAAGGGTAACAACAGAGCTGAGCTGCAGACACTTATTCTGTCCCTGCCAGTACCTGTGTTTTTCTTTTCCTTATATAGCTCATTGGATTTTAGGTGCAGCCTTTACATTACTTGTCTATAAGTTGATACTAAAGAACTGTGATCCTTGCACCTATCTAGCAAATCGATCACGGATGTTCAATGCATAATGATATAAGTATGCACTTAATGTGGTTTGGTCATAAATGAGAAGCGCATGTGATATTGTTAACAATGGTTAGATAAAGTCAAAAGCATTAGAGAAGGAAAAGGTAAGTATTTGCTTGGGGTATATGGGGAATTAAAAGAGAACTATGGCCAAAACTTTTTTGGCTATAGGGTTTTTTAGGGTCACAGGGGGACATTTACCAATGTCCTCCTGTGAACCAAAACTCAGTATATAGTGGGCTATTGCCTGCTATATGCTGACAGCACAGAGCCGCGCTGCAGCCGGAATGGATCTCGACAATATTGTCGGGATCCAACCTGCTACCTAATTGACAGCTGCCTCTCTAGAACCAGAGCCAGCTGTGCCTGCACTTTCCCCGTCCATTCCTCCAGTCAGCCCCGGAGGAACAGAGAGGGTAAGTAGAAATCCCTGTGGGGAGAATTGACTGGCAGTCACTGCTCTCTGCAGGGAGAAGATCAGGGAGTAATCAGCGGTATGTGATCACAAGGTTCTCCATCTATAGAGCCGACATGTGACAGCTGCAGTGTCACATATCGGCTCTATTGGGATGAGTGTATTTCACTGATCCCATAATTCTCCTTTAAAGCAATGGTTTGTTATTAGATAATTGTTTACATTAGGCTGATCTCCTTACCCCGAACTTATTGAGAAGGACAGCTTTACATGAAATATTTAGGCAGTGAATGGACCCTAGCCTTACCAAAATCACATGACCAATTAAAATGTCTGTGTAAGTCATCATTCATACAGCTGTGTTATGGTGTGTAGCGTTTAGCTGCATAAATAAAAACAAGAAAAATATGCATATGCCTTTTGGAATATTGTACATGGTATGAATGTAAACTATGTAACACATAAATGACCATATGCACCGTTGACTGCCTAGTGAATTCAAGGCTGGGGGGAGATGTAAACATAAACTGTGTGTAGGCAGCGGCAGCAGCACAGGAGCAGAATGTCCTCAGACTTCAGCCATTCTAAATGACTGACTTAACATAGTATGCATCTCAGTTCACACAGATATAAGCACACGTATGTCCCTATGAGTTGGGATACACTAGAGACAATTTGTACCCAACATCGTGCTGTCAGCTTTCTGCCAGCAAAATCCGATGTAAATGTAGACACCTATGTGCATGAGGCCTAAATAGCAACTTTTTATACAGATCTCTACTCCAAAGTATAAAGAGGGACATTTGAGGAGGAATCAGGGACAGCGGGGTTTGCAAAAGAGGGACAGTCCAGATGAGGAACAATAAGGAGCTATGAATTGGGGAAATGTTCCTACAATTTAATGGTCGGTCACACGCAGGCAGACGGCTCAGTGACCATAACACAGGAGGAATTTGCACATTCATACAGCCATGAATGTTGTACAGTTGAAGCAGCTGTGACCTTTCTCCCCATTCTGGCAGATACTGTACGACATACATGTTGACAGGGCCAAGGTTACAGATTTTAGCTCTCGCTCCTATAACAAGCCTTTCCTTTAACATCAAGGGCTCACTATCTCTTGCAAGGGATCTTCTTTACTACCTCATTATCACAAAATATCCTAAAATTTGTTTTACTGGTTGCAAACTTCATCACACTTGAACGTGAACCAGGGGCGTCCTGAGGCCGGGTGTCTCCCAAGGTGGCTACCGGGTGACACCCATGACGTCATTGCGCATTCGCGTGGCTACCTTTGTGACACCTGCCGGCGGCCATCTTAGTGATGGACATCAGCAGAGAGAGAATGGGACGCGATCAGGCATGCCGTTGGGTCCCCTCCTCTCTCCTGCAGCTGTCGGGCTCTCGGTCCATGACCGAGTGCTCGACTTTTCAGAGGGGGTGACAACAAAATGACTGTCAGTCATTTGGTGTTACCCCTCCATTGGTGTCACCCGGGTGCAGGCCGCACCCCCCACACCCCTTGTGACGCCACTGTCTTGTACTTACACTTGCATTTAAAAAATATATTTAATAAGGTATTGTTAAAGCAGAACTGGGGGAAAATATTATTAGGGCCTGCAAGTGGGCCTACCCCTACACTGCAAGGGTTAAGTGCTCGTTTTGGTCTATGGCTGAAAATATCAAAGTTATACTCACCAGATCCTCTGAGCCGGCTTGCCCTTAGAGCGCTTTTCTCAGTGTCTCTCCCCCTACGCTGCATCAGTCTAAAGATGCTTGAGTAATCACCTTCTATCCATAGTGTATTGGACATGAGGATGCAGAGGGACATACCATAATTGTATAGTTTGGGAGGTGTATAACTTTGTTATTTTAGTTCCTAGACCAAAACGAGCACTTAACCCTTGCAGTGCAGGGGTAACCCCACATCAAGGATTCAGAAAAATCTTGCCCAGAGTTCTTCCTTAAATACAGAACTACATTCTTTTGTGTCCTTTATATCTGCCTGGAGTCCATCTTTATTACATTTCCATATTGATGAAAGCTGGCCACAAAGGAAGGTCCTAGTGGTGTCCATAGAGCAAAAGATTAACTTCCACATTGGCCATGTAGGGAGCCAAATCTTATCCTGTAGATGATTCATGAGGGCTGTGAATATGGCTGGACCACTACCAGGTTTACAGGAGTCATTTTTCTACTGAATTCTCATGAGAACAAGCTTTTTTCGTTTACATTGTGCTCATTTTTTGGATCATGCCGGGATGAATTGGCTACTACTGCCAACTGATGACAGCTTGTGTTTTGCCTGCACAAGGTGATGATTTCTACAGTAACTCATTTTTTTGTGTGTGCATTGTAATTATTGTTAAAAAAATACAAATTAAAAAAAAACTTTTTTTTAAATTAAAAAGACAATATTTTTTCTACAAATGCAGATCATTTTTGGGATGTTGAGATCTGCGAGTGGAATACCTGCAACGTTTAAAAAAATAAATGTGGATGCACCGATATCTGTATTTCGGTATCGAGTATGAGTACCGATATTTTTCTTTCGGTACTCGCCGATACCGAATACCGGAAGTCCAATTCAGGAAGTCAGGCAGTGTAATGAGTCAGTGTGTAATGAGTTGCCACCTGGCTTCCTGATTAGCCGGGAAGCAGTGCAGCGTGTAAACACTCGCCACCCCCATGCTTCTCGTCTCTAGGTGACGAGAAAAAATGGAGCCGGAATCAGAAAGCTGGGCACTGTGTAATGGTGTGGCCCCCGGCATCCTGATTGGCCGGGAAGCTGGCTCCATGCTCCCTCGTCATGAGGTGACGAGGGAGCATGAAACCAGCTTCCCAACCGATCAAAATGCCAGGCGCCACGTTATTAGACTGCACATGGCTTCCTGATTGGCCGGCTTCCGACCAATCAGGAAACCGGGCAGTGAGTCATGACACGCTGCCTGGCTTCCTGATTGGCTGGGAAGTCGGCTCCATGCTCTCTCGTCACTGGCTCCATGCTCTCTCGTCCTGGCTTCCTGATACTGGTTGTCATTATCAATTCAAAATAATAAAAAAATAGTGATAATAAATATAATACTATTAATACAGAAAAACATATCTGAAATGAGACCTTGAGGAGAGAGATTTTCACCCACTCTAATGATACAAAACTTCTCCTTGTCAACAAAAGAGAATGATTGGAATTCAGCATTCGCATCATTCCGCTGAAACAAAAGAGGAACATGAGCAGTACCGTAGTAGTCTGTGATGTATGCACCAGTAGGGGGAGCTAAAGATTCATTGAGATTTCTGAATGCTCTTTCTGAGCTTCATCTGCACAGTATATGTGTGAGCTCCAGAGTCAAATCATCTGTGCGAGCATCAAACAGCTCCCAGTGTTCCTGTGATCGCCGCCCTGTCCTCCCGGCCCACCTATTTACATTAGCTGGACTTAAATATTTCAATTTCTTTTGATCTTTGATCTCAAGCCTAACATACCTTCATCTTACCTTTGTACTTTGATTTGGCTGTACAGTTCAACAGCTAGCGGCTGGCTCAATATTTGAGCTCTGTCACTTTCACTGGATGTTCGATTTAACTTGTAGAAATACCAACACTTGTTAAATCAAAGAAATGCTTGTGGAGTAAGAGAGGGAACTCAGAGCCAGGGCCGGATGTACTCTCTATGCTGCCCCAAGGCCAGGTTCCTCAATTCGCCTCACTACCCACCAACCCCCCCCATGGAGAATGGCAGACCTGCAGGTTGCATACAAGTGATGTCGGTGACATCACCGAGATCACTTGTACAAAACGAGCGGAGGCTTCCCCGCAGTACATTTAGCTCTGCTTGCCCAATGCAGGGCTAAATGTAGAAAACAACTACCCACCCGGCGCCCGTAAATGCATGTCCCAGGCAAATGGCCTTCCCGAGGCTGGGTGACACCCAGAGCCGTAACCGAGTGTCACCCCGCCGAGACGTCGCGTGCATGCGCGTGATGTCACCACGCGCGTGCAAGATGTAGTCATCGCGCACGCGCGGCAGTCTTCTAATACCTGCCGGCGGACATCTTGGTGATGGACGTCGGCAGAGAGAGGAGGGGAAAGTCACCCGGCAGGATGAGGTATGCCGCCAGGTCCCCTCCTCTCTCCTGATACTGTCGGGTGTTCGGTCCATGACCGAGCACTTGACTTTTCAGAGGGGGGTGACACCAAAATGACTGTAAGTCATTTTGGTGTCACCCCTCCAATGGTGTGACCCCTACAATGTCACCCCTCCAATGGTGTGACGCCACTGTCCCCTCCAATGGTGTGACGCCCCATTTGTGACGCCACTGTCCCAGGCATCTGGAGATAGGAATTCTACACCCCTGCTGCCCCTCTACTCCCTGCTGCCCCAAGGCCGGGCCTTGGTTGGCCTTGTGGGAAATCCGTCCCTGCTCAGAGCTGAGGCAAGCTTCAAGCAAGCAGCTACATACATATGTCTTTAGCATGTATAGAACAGTTCTAGCTGCCAGATGGTTTATAATATTGTTCAGTTAGTCTTGCGATCCAGGCACCCCTACCAGAGAACACATACAGGTTATAGACCTCTGCTGTCCGTTTAGTACAGCGCTCACAAGAAAGCACATGCAACATTTATGTTTTCTATGCAAAGTGTGAATAAAGCCTGACATTAAAATCAGGGGACATCCACATCCTCTGCAAACATTACCCAACCGGCCAATTTTGAGGGATGGGTTTTGCCCTGCAGGTGTCTGCCCAATTCCACTTTTCTTTGCTGTTTCTATTTGTGCTAATGAATTACAATTGAATATTTCTGAATCTTAAGATTTCATTAAAACAATGCCTGGTCACCCTGCCATGAAGGTCCTATTTCCGGCATGTCCTGTTATATGCTGACAATGCCCTGTCCCTGTCTCCCAATGGTGCTCCTGTGTTGACAGCCTGTAACATGTTCTCCCAATGAACACTACAAGAGGCCATATAAATGCATATTGTATAGGTGGAGTCCACTGTTGTCACCAACAGGAAACCCACCATGAGATATACCATGCATCCGTCGCTGGAGTGCATGGAGACAGGAAGTGGCTGCAAAGCGGCTGTAGAAGGTCAGCTGCACTGATATGCAACAAAGGGTGGTAGATTAGCGTCACACTTGATTGTTTATGACACACAGTACTTATAGTATAACTATAGTTAGGGTTTATATCTACTTAAGACATTAAGTGAAGCAAAGTTCACCAATTTGCTTGGAGATAATAATCCTGCCAATCCACACTGGAAAGCGCAATTAATTCATCCTAGCATTTTTTTTTAAAGAAGAACTCTGGGCAATTTTTCCCCTAATCCTTGCAGTGGGGCTACCACCGCACTACAAGGGTTACATGCTTTTTCTGGTTTAGGTGCAAAAATAACAAAGTTATACTCACCTGACCCTCTGAGCCGGCTTGCTCTTACACCAGTCCTTCCCGCCTCACTCCCCCATCGCTACAGTGTGTTGGAAATACAACAGAATATACTGAAATGTGCTGCTACGTCTCTTGAGCTGTAGATGGCGCTGTAGTGCAATGATAGTCTCTATGTGCATGCTTATCTATGATACACAGGAATGTTTTCTTCACAATGCTGCTAATACTGTATACGTGCAATGTTCTTCAGGGGAACCCCGCCGTGACGTCATCGCACATCCACGTGACGTTGCCACGCGCGTGGATGTCGTTGCCACGCGCGTGGATGTCATCGCGCATGCGCGGTCATCTTATTGACATCTTGGTAATGGACGCCGGCAGAGAGAGGAGTGGACGTTCACCCGGCAGGATGAGGTATGCCGCCGGGTCCCCTTCTCTCTCCTGACACTGTCGGGCTCTCGGCCCGTGACTGAGTGCCCGACTTTTCATAGGGTCCTTCCAATGGCTGTCAGTCATTTTGGTGTCACCACTCCAATAGTGGCACCCGGTTGCGAGCCGCACCCTCCTTGTGACGCCACTGATGTTCTTCTAAGCAAGTAAAAGTTAATTCAGCATTCCTCAAGATCACAGTGCTTCATCTAAACACATAACCAACACAGTGGTCTAAGGATCCCTGAGTCATCACATCCTATTCACTGTAGCACAGGGCTTGAGGATGCTGTGTGACACACCATCACTGTAGTGGAGAAGGAGAAAGGTTGGAAGAAGCACTCTAACAGCCAACTGGATCTGAGGATCAGGTGAGTATAACTTTGTTATTTTTGCACCTAGATCAAAATGAGCATTTAACCCTTGCAGTGCCGGGGTAGCCCCACTGCAAGGGATTAAGAAAGCTTTTGCCAGGAGTTGTCCTTTGAATCACTGCAGTAGCACAAATAAGCATATTCAAGGGAATAGTAAATCACCTAATCCAAGGTAAATCTGTGCTCTATCTTTTTTAGACCTCAGCTGTATGTGTGCAACTAAAATTCACCTGGGGGGCATTTTCTGGTTTGCTTAAAATGAATCCAAGCCGTTGAGATAAAGCACATGGTAGAAGACAGCCAAGGTTTTTATCATCATCGTTCAATGCTGCCAATGTGAGACAGAAGATTGCATGTGTAGTCCAGCCCATAGGGAGCCATTTGTTCCATTCAGTTATCAATTGATCGCTACTCTTCAGTGATTAATTGCAGGTAATTTTGGAAGCATAATTAAGTTACTATAAATTATCCATGTAACTGACACCTATAAAATAAAGAAAAAATAACAGCAATATAAAATATTGTAGTAGGCTGTGTCATCATGTGGTTCTTGACCTGCCATGGAAGTAAAAGTCTGAGCCTGGTATACCAGCCGCATGCTAGCAAAGCGTGCTATAGCTATAGCCGGTATATCAATGGCAGTTGGAAGACTGTGGGCTGTATAAAGCTGGCCATACACCTATAGATTATCAGCAGATTTTCTATGGTCAGATGGAAAAAGTGCAACAGATTCCTGCACCTATGCAACACTGTGTGGATGGAGGAATCTCCCACTGGGCCAAGCTTCAGTATCTTGCTAGTCGGACCCACTGGTTCTCAAATACCTGAAACAACCTCCTCATGTATCACTTGCCCTTCCCTTTTAGATTGTAAGCCCTCACAGGCAGGGCCCTCCTTCCCATCTTGTCTTGAACTGTATTGTGATTGGAATGTCTTCCTTATATTGTAAAGCGCTGCGCAAACTGTTGGTGCTATATAAATCCTGTATAATAATAATAATAATAACAATGCCTGCATCCAATCAGATTGTTCAGGTATTTTGAGAGCCAAGATACTGAAACTTGGCCCAGTGGAAGATTCCTCCATCCACACAGTTTAGCGTAGATGGAGGAATCTGTTGCACTCTTTCCATCTGACCATAGAAAACCTGCAGATAATCTATAGGTGTATGGCAGCTTAAAACAGAGCTAAACTGGATGCCATGAGCCATGTACCTTAGACTTGGTTAGTACAGAGCTCTTCTAATAGAATGTCACAGCTCTGTCTTTTGCCCTGACTTGTTCACTGGATGTTTTACACAGTCCTGTAGTCTCAAAAGGTTGTGGGAACAATAAGCGGGGTTATGTTAAAAGGTGTAGACGCCTGTGTTATCTCCTAATGCTTATCATTAGCGTTCCAGTGGAATTTCTGTAAAAATGATCCAAGCAGTTCCATAAGGCTCATTAGCATTTGCACGTCTGTGTGCGGTGGACTCGTTATATCCATGTACTTCATTACATTGCTTTTTTGTTATTTACAGCAAATATTGAACTATTTATATCGGTCTTTGTTCCTAAAGGATGTTGAAATGTAGTGTCCCTAGCTCAGCTCATAAACCAACACAGACACACACGCATACTTGTGCCAGATAAATGAAGATTGGTGGTTGTTGAAGAATGCGACATGGGTGACATCTTATTTTGGTGCATCAGATGTCAAATAAATGATTATGTTGTGACGCATATTGTTTATTGTTTATTTGGCGCATAGAAGAATGTTCTGCTATCTTGCCCCATCAATCTTTTGGTGCATTACTCCACACCTCTATTGGACACAGACAAACACCTTGTAGTCAATGTCTGGCGATGAAAATTATTTTTCTATTGCTTGTAATGGAAGCAGGACTAATCACCCTGGATATGAGTGTGTACTCTATTTATATAGCAATGTAGCATATCATGCTACATTAGATGCAAAATCACCATCACTCACAAACTTATTTCCACTTATTTCCACTGTGTTGTAAAGTAGCCACCGCTCCAAGCTCACAACCTCAATACAAATGGGTAAACCAAACATAAGATTGTAGTAAATCACAGCAGTGAGCTTAGAGCGGTGGCTACTTTACAACACACATGGACCATGGGAAGCAACAGTAGCCACCCTCCAGAAGGAAGGACAGTGTCAGCACCAATTCAGAGATGATTTGATATATTTATGTTAATAATTAAGGTACCTGAATGCATTTACCCCAAGAGAACTATGAGGTAAGTGTTTTCCCCCATAGTTCTCTTTAGGGTCACGGGAGGACATATGCTAACCTCCTCCCGTGACCCAAAGTTCAGTATATCACAAGCTACTGTCCGCGATATACTGAGAATGCCACAGCCAGGACGGATCCAGACAATACTGTCGAGATCCACCAGCTGTATGAGTGACAGCTGGCTCTGCCTATCTAGAGGCAGAGCCAGCTGTGCCCGTCCCCTCCCCCGTTCATTCCTCCACTCAGCGCTGGAGGATAGGAGAGGGGGAGGGGGAATCTCTGCGGTGAGTGGTGACTGACCGCTCACTGCAGGGAGACGATCAGGAAGTGAGCGGATCGGCGGCATGTTTCTGCTCACTTCCCGATCGATAGAGCCGAACTGTGACAGCTTCATTGTCACAGGTCGGCTCTAACTATGAGGATGAGTGGAAATCACTCGCCTCATAGTTCTCCTTTAACTCATGAATTTAGTGTCACTTTAAGAATGGTGGTGCTCGCAGTGATTTGGCGCCATGGATGGCGCCATGTGAAACTTCCAAGTGTTAGATGAAAAATCACAAGCACTGCCGAACATACAATTTTTGTTAATAATTAAGGTACCTGAATGCATTTTTGAGATTTAACTTCTTAGTTTAGTGTATCTTTAAGACAAAGGTCGACGACGCTGTAGGGAGTGCAAGGGATCCACAATATCTTCATGTCATAGAAGCACACAACTTCATGTCATAGAAGCACACAACTTACAACTTACAACTTACAGTATATGTGTCAGCCAATCAGTCATGCTCCTTTATTATCAGCCCATATATGTGCCGCCCAATCAGTCCTGTTCCTTTATTATTAGCCTATATATGTGTCAGGCAATCAGTCCTGTTCCTTTATTATTAGCCTATATAAGTGTCAGGCAATCAGTCCTGTTCCTTTATTATTAGCCTATATAAGTGTCAGGCAATCAGTCCTGTTCCTTTATTATTAGCCCATATATGTGCCAGTCAATCAGTTCCTTAGTATCCATATAGCAGAATAAACATCAGCAGTAAAACAAAGGGCTGCCATTACTTCCCAATGATCCAGTGTGCATTCACTTTGCCTGTCACTAGACATGATAGCAATAATTACACTGCACCTATATGTGTAGGCAGCCTGTCTTTATCCCTTTTTATTGGATAAATCATGAATAATTAAATCTTTTTCTGTCACATCTGAGGAAAACAGACAATTACTCTGTATTTGCCTTCCATGTGCAGTGTTTGCTGCCTCCTTCTATCTCATCCAGCGATATATGTCTACATAATGAAGTCCTGGGGATGATAGTGTTAGCCTGTGACAGGTTAGGAGTGCTGGCTGCTGAGCATATCCTACATTCCCCCCCTCTTCTCCTTCTTCCCTTTCAGCAGCATCACACAGAGGGATCTGCTCCCTCCCCTCCCCAGGTCCCAGAGTGATCAGGGGCTGGTGCCGGCTCTCAGAGGGAGCAGCATCGGCTGGAGTGACAGGAGGGCTGGGCTAGAAGCTGAATTTCCACCCAGTGCAACCATCACAGCACACCTTCATCCATACTGGGGGGGAGGGGGGGGATCCAGCAGCCAACGATCGCGGAGGAAATGCACAGAACATGACAGCCAGCAGCTGAATGAACTGCAAGTCTCCGCTAAAAAGCCATCACCGCACGTCGCTGGATGCACAAGTTTGGGGAGCACTTTATACAAAGTCAGCTCTTTTCTTCCATGATCAGGATTCCTCTCCCTGCTCTGCCATGGTGACAAGGAAAAAAAGCCAAGTGACACTTGCCATGTCGGATGTGTGATGCTACATTCACCATGTGTTGGATTGCGTTGGGACATCACCATGTACTGAGTGGCAGCGGAGCTTTCCATGGACAGTGTATGGCCATAGACAAGATTTCCTGCGCTGCCTTCTAGGGAACCACTCAACTTCCCAACCCTGCAAGCATCCCAGGCACTCATTCTTTCTTATTACTGGAATTGGGCTCATCAATGTGGATCTTTTACTATGTAAATATGGGCTTTCTGCTGCCACTCCTGCTGTGTGGATTCTTAAATCAGGTTCTTGGTAAGTTTGCTCCATCTCTGTATTCCTCTGTGCCATGGCTTTGGGAAAGGGGGAGATTGTTCTAGCGGAGTCCAAGTTGGAGCTAAGCAAGTGCTGTGTGCTGTGTATGTGTGTGTCTGCTCTACACATGGATGGCATTAGGAGATGTGGAATAAGTCAAATACTTTACTTCAGAGCTGGGAGCTGCAGGGATGTTTTTAATAAGCATCTTGTCTTCCTTTATCCAAAGTGCTTCAGATGGAAATATTTGCCAAACAGTAACTTTAACAGCCAAAGGAAATGAATTGAAGTCAACCACATTACAGCATTGTTACTAAGTCTGCATTAGCCAGAGGATGTCAGTATTAAACAGGAGGTCAATGTAAGGATAACTGTCTCTGGCTAAGCATAGGGGGTACCTATAGTAAGGCAAAAGATTCACTATATACATGGTCAATGTCTATGTTATATATATATATATTCATGCATACATTATTAGGGGGCTGTTTGTAAATGTTTTCATAGCTACATCTATATATATTGCTACATCTATAATAATACACACTCATGCATACATTATTAGGGGGCTGTTTATAAAGGTTTTCATAGCTACACCCATATGTATTGCTACATCTATAAGAATACACACTCATGTATACATTATTAGGGGGCTGTTTATAACTGCTTTTATTACCACATTGGTATATATAGCTACATCTGTAATAATATACACTCACGTATACATTATTAGGGGGCTGTTTGTAAATGTTTTTATTACCACATTGGTATATATTGCTACATCTGAAATAATACACACTCATGTATACAATATTAGGGGGCTGTTTATAAACGGTTCCATTACTACATCCATATATGTTGTTACATCTATAATAATACACTCATGCATACATTATTAGGGGGTTGTTTATAAATGATTTGATTACCACGTCCATGCTACATCTATAATAATGTACACACTCATGCATATGTTATTATTGGGTTTTTTTTATAAATGTTTTCACACTACTTTCACCCAGGATTCCCAAATTTTTTTCAATTAAATCCACCTTAAGAATGTGTGAAGATTGCTGTGTGCAAACATTTATAAATAGATCCCTTTACGTTTATGCTAATATTTAAAGAAAAATTTGCCCCCCCCCACACACATACACACACCACACACCCAAAGTGGTCACAATGGTCCCCAAAAGAACCTCTTATGGTTCGTGATGACCAAATATCCCAAAAATGAATCAAACAGAATTACTGTAAATTACTTTCAATGCTGCCCCCTTTTCATAGCTGCCCAAATCAAGTGCCTAGTTTGCCTCCATCTATAGATGTTATAGATAAATCCAACATGCCCTCATCCCCCAATAGGTCACTGTGATCCCCAAAATAATCTCTTATTGTTTTTGAGGACCGGATAACCCAAAAATTAATCAAACTGAATTACTCTAAATCACTGTAAATGCTGCCCAAAGCAAGTGCCTAGTTTGCCTCCATTGAATAGATGTTATAAATAACATCATCATTGAGATTTTAAAATTAACATTTATCATTTATTTTTAAAATGTGCAGATCTTTTGTGTGACTTTTATATAAATAGTCTTTTCAGGCAGTCTTCGTATGAGGTTCTGCAGCAGCTAAACACTTGCAGTGAGGTGCAGTTGGCAATCTGGCAACGTTCCCTGTGTGGTATAGGTGGGCTGTATGTGTGTAGAGCAGATCTGTATAGTCCACAGTTAGAAATATTTGACACTAGTAAGAGAAAAGCCTGTCATCTGGTCATAACCTGCATTCCTCTGACAGCCCACCTAATACCCCTGAAAGGAGAAAAATAGAACCATAAGTGGATTGAGTTGGAAAGAAAATCATATTAGTTTCTCCAGCAGTGAAAATCATTTTAAGAACAAAAGCCAGTACTGTCTGTGCTACCCTATAAGTCAAGTTCATTGCACCTCTGTATGCCCTTTGTTCTGCACTGCCTACTTATTAAGGAGCCGCTTCATGGACTTCTTTCCAGCAGTGCTCTCCTTATTACCTGTCAATTATTTTTATGTTTTCTTCTTTGGAGGTAGCTCAGTCACAATACAGCTTATTTGATATAGTTTAAAATAAGAGGTTGTGAAAACTTGTATGCCATTATTTCAGTGCTGACCTAAAGAGGGGTAGGCAGGGTGGAGGCATTTTGCAGAGTTTTGCATACTTAAATGTCTTACTGGAAGTGATGTGCAGAAAGCTTGAATAAAAATGAGATGAATGGTAATGTTATTTTGAGGAGTGGCAGCAATCCAGTAGCAGAGCTGTTCAAGTCAAAGTATTGGAATGCGATAGTATACAGAGGGTCATGTCCTGTGTGGTCTACACACACACACACACACACACACAAACACACCAATATACACACTCACTGACACACACACACTCACTGACACACACACACACACACACTCACTCACTGTCACACACACACACGCACACACTCACTGTCACACACAGACACACAGACACACACACACTAATATACACACTCACTGTCACACACACACATACACACACACCTCTTTCTCTCTCTCTCATCCCCATTCTTTCTCTCTTCAAGTCCCTGTTGCTTCTTTTTCCCTTTTTCACTATCCTCTTTTATCCCTCTCTCAGTTCTTCTTTACTTCTGTTCCCTCTTTTCTCAACCTTGCCCCTCCGTCTCTCTCTTCCCCTCTTTCTTAGTCTCTACATTTGCTTCTCCTCAGCCCTCTCTCTCCCCCTTTCTTTATCTACCTCTTCCCTTCCCTCTCTCTCTCTCCCTCTTTCTTTAACCTCTTCACTTTCCTTTCTCTATTTCTTTTTATTTATCTCTCTGCCTCTTTCTCTTTCTCACTTCTCCCC
>NW_017307074.1:527849-559275 GCF_000935625.1 Nanorana parkeri | reverse complement strand
ACTTTCTTCCCACTTTCTCTCTCTCCCACTTTCTCTCTCCCTCCTCCTCATTCTACACTTCTTCTGCTCTCTCTCTCTCTCTCTTTGTCATTTTCTCTACCCATTCTGCTCTCTCTCTCTCTCTCTCACTGTGTCTTTCTTTCTCCTTGTCCCGCTCTTTCACTACCTTTCCCCTCTGCCCCCACCTTTTTCTCTCTTTTATTATTTTCGTAATTCTTTATTTCCTCTCCCTCCTCTCTCTCATTCTATTTCTCTTTTACTCATTCTCCCTGTCCCCCTTTCTCCTCCTCTCTTTCCCCCCCCCCCCCTTTATCTTTTTCTCTCCTTCCCTCCTCCGCCTCTCTCGATTTCCTCACTTATGCTTTTTCCCGTTCATTCTTCCACTGTCTCTCTTCCTTTCCACCTTCCCTCAGTAACTGTTTTAGCACACATCTAACATATAATGTAAAAGCTTCCACTGATTGCCCTATAAAGCAGATAGAGAATAGTAAAATGGTTTATGGTACAACTCAGACAAATAATTAATTTGTGAAATCCCGCAACCAGAAGGGTTACTGCTTAAATATGTTGCATTGTACCAAGTAAAGTAGAAACTTGGCTGTGATTTTACATTTCTGTGTACAGTTTGAGAACATGACTGGTCATCTTATGGAATCATAACTGTGTATTTAAACATTGATTTAGTGATAGTCCTCATAGCACATTACAGAAGGAAAGATTTGAAGATAGAGATCTTAATTGTGTCATGGCTGTTTGTCGACTTTATGCATTAACCTGCAGCAGCATGAATATGTGAAAGAATCAAGGGGGATTTATCAATGTGGTCTTGCACATGTATATATGACAAGGTGCGTGATTGAAAGCCGTTGGCACCACTCCATGCCACCATGATGTCCCCATTGTTAAGCAACCAGTGGAATGGGTTTTCTACCTTGCATAAGGTTGTGTTGAATGCTAGTTTTGTTTGCACAGTGCACATGTACATGGCATCAAAGAGAAATAAAGAACTCTATTGACAGCTACAAGCATACCATGACATGACTTTACTTTGGGTGTCCAAATATCCAAGGCTTTCATTTATGGACTAGATCAAGTCGTGTTTGTACATTGAGTCAATCGGAATTTCAAACTTTCATTACTAATTTAATTATCAACTTGGAAAGGTAAACACAGCAGTTGTGAACTCATTGCATAATACTCATGGCTCGTCATTGAAGAATGGGCTTTTGTTCTTTTTGTCACAATCCTTATTTGTGATTGGGCATATTGACATGTGGTGCATTAGTAACAAGATTTAAGCATTAGGGGCCCCCCGGCACGCTTTGTATTGTGAAGCTTTTAGGAAAAAGTACATTGCTGCTGCCTAATGTACTGTGGACACCTGGATGTGTATGCCAATTGTACGGTGCTGTTGCTTATAACATGCATAGCATGTTGGATACTGACAGTAAAGATTTAAGCTTTATTTGCCATATTCTATAAAGTGGTACATAGATCAACAACATTTTTCAAAGCATCCAAAACAACCAATCAGATTTCAGTTTGCTAAAATCACATCATTTAGGAAGAAGTCTAATATGTTGCTCTTGATTAGTGCACTTTTCTCTTGGCCTTACTGAATAATCTATGGAGAATTAACCCACAGCATCATATATGACTGCTAGATAGCTGTTGGAACACTATAATTATAAAATGTTGCCAGGCCTCGTGTATCAAAGCAGCTCTGAAATGATGCCCAGATACCAATAATCAATAAGCTTCTTCCTTCCAAACCCGAGTCACAAATATGTCAGGTTGTATCTGATTGGTTGGATTATGCAAGAGTGGCAATAAGTGATAAGACACTGAGAAGTTTTGGATTCCCCAGGTGGTAGAACTGTATGGTTCTGGCACAGAGGACTTGGGTCTTGGTGACCTGGCAGACCCTTCCCTCTCTACAGTGTAATAGGTATGGTGGGGGTTTAAACCCCATGTAGACTAATACACAATGGTGAGGCCTGGTCCCACTGATAATAGCCAGGTTACTTCACCATTGTTCTTGGGGAAACATTGAGCTGTCTATGGCCAGCTAGCTCATGGCTCTAATAAGCTTGACTTCATTGTATTTTATTATAGCTTTCAAACAGTGACTTTCCTTTAACTAAGAAGATTGGGGAAGTAATATAAAATAGGGCATTGTAAAAACTGTGCATGGATTTATATAGAGTAGGAAGTTATGCTGGAAATGGAATAATGTTTCCAGAAGGGGGCTCCTCTCTTTGCTTCAAAAGCTGTATCACAAGGCTGACAGTAAGATTTAATTGTGTAGTCTGCTGTAGTTGAATGTTTGTCTGATAGTAACGTTTCATGGCCTTGATCTTAAAGGACCTATGCATTAACCAATTCTTCACAGAGAAAGGACATTTTAGAATTCCTTTCGTCATAGTCCACCAAAAATGTTCAGTGGCAACAGACATCTGCCTGGATACTAAATGATTGCGTTTAAAATATGTGATTATTAAAGGGTGGCTGTAGTGCATGTCTTCTGTAATATCCTGCAGGATATGAGGGTACAGTGTCCACATAGAATGTCCATATTTAAATAAAAAAAATCTGTAATCTCCAGGAATGGTCAGATCTTTTATAGACTGTAACGCTCACCTCTCCAATGCATGGACACCAACACTTCCAGGTTTGACCCGGTGTGCCATTGCCACGGCCAATCAGGAGACAAGTTTCCTGATTGGCACCAGCTTTAAATGGCAAAGTGACGCTCGGCATGAGAGCAACACATGACTATGCCTAGGCTAAGCCCTCCTTGATGCAGAATGTCAAAATGTCCTGTGACCTCTCTATTACCCTGTGACCCTTGTGACTCCAGAGCACCCTTAGCCTCCTGTGCACCCCTGCCTCTGTGACATTAAGGAACCCTGAGCATCCTGTGTCACCCTGTGCCCCGTGTGACTTTAGAACACCCTGAGCATCCTATGTCACTCTGTGCTCCCTGTGACTTAAGAGCCCCTTGAGCATCCTGTGTTACCCTTTGACCTTGGTGACTTTAGAGGATCCTGAGCTTCCTGTGTCACTCCATGCTCCCTGTGTCTTTAGCGCACCCTGAGCATTCTGTGTTACTATTTGACCTCTATGACTTTAGAGATCCCTGAGCATCCTGTGTCACCCTGTGGCCCCTATGGCTTTAGAGCACCCTGACTATCCTGTGTCACCCTGTGACCTCTGTGACTCTAGAGCACAATCAGTACTCCTTCTCACCCAGTGACCCTGTAACTCTGGTGTGCCCTCTGTGCTCCCGTATCTTTTAATGCACCCCAGTGCACCTTGTGTCATATAGTCGAATGTTACCTCCAACACAATGGCTTTAAATGTATTTATTTTTTTACCCAGGAACCTTTGCCACATTCTGCGATTTTCCCAGGAGGCATGGTTGACATCACTGTGCCTCAGTTCTGCCTCCTGGGATAGCTGGGTGCTCAAAATCCAGTGAGGATGTTCTCTTGCAATGGGCTGGAGTGTATTCTTGCAGAATTTCAAGCTACCAAATCTGGTTAGCACAGGGTGGCACATTGATATACTGTATCACCAATGCCTATCTACATGGGGGGAAAGGAATGGGGGCTTGCCAAAAAGTGGACCTTCAGTTTGTCATGGAAGGTCCATTTTAAAAATGCAGATGATCACTAAATAGACATTTTCCCCCTACAGTCTTACCAGTAAATGGCTTAGTTTCACAATCTAGTAATACATATACACTGTTTTCTGCCAATTTGAATTATTCTGTGCAGTGTTTATGCGCACAGGAGCAACTTTCTACTATTATATGCAACATTTCAAATATAAGCTGCTGATTTTTCACTGCCGATTATTATGCAGTAAATCATTTTCTGCTGTTTCACTACAACTTTGTGATCTCCATTGTATATGAAAGATTCACTTTAAACACAGCCTGCCACCAGCTTTTTGATTGTTTTTTTTGGCACTATATATTATAAACAGCTTTATTTAGTAAGTAATCTATATAGAAATGTCAAGCAATCAGAAATCAGCTCTTGTAAACCCCCCCTTTTATAGGTAGGTGGGAAGCTAGCTTCTGATTGGGTGCTTTGGGTTTCATATAATGGAATAGCTCAATAAGCATGCATTATGTCCTCTATGATATACTATTAAATGCATTCATTTAATAGGGAAATTACGGGCGTGTACCCCACCCATTGAAAAACATACAGCTGTGAGCTAGAAAAACTGCAGGACTAATTCACTTCGAACAATGTTTCTTCTATGTCACAAATGTTCATTAACAAAGAACATAAACAGTTTACAGTTTGCACAAGTAAAACAAGCAGAAGTTCTGCAGGCCTGCTCTGCATATGGTGGCCTGAATGCTAACGGAAGTGAGCTAGTCAGTCAGCTATGGCCAGCTCTTTCATTTACCTCATTTTCCCATATGCTGCTCTTATTCCTCCTAATTATTTAGGCAGCATTGCCCTTAGCGGAGTTCATGTACAGTATAACCCTACAAGTTGGAACACATTTCCTGGCAATTAAAAAAAACAAAAAACAAAAAAACCTAATGGCTTTCATTGTGTAGCCCCTTTTACTTGACTGATGGAAAGACTACTTTTTTTTTTTCCTTATGGCTTTTTTTCCAAATGGAAAAGGGCTATTGTAGTAAGCCAGTCCTTATTACATGCGTTAATAATTTATTGCAAGCCCACATGTACACATAGAGCTACTTAGTATGATCATTAATATTTATTGTCACATGGGAGTGACAGAGAGCAAACAACTATCCTAAAAAAAAATTAGGCCAGGCTTCAAAGAGAATTTTAAAGCGGGTACCCAATGTTTTTCTTTATATGGATTTTTTATTGTCTGAACTTTATTTTATTGATGTCATTAAGCCATTCTATTATTAGATAGTAAGAAGACCTGCAGGCAATGCAAGAACACACTATAATAAGAACACACACACAAATGTCACATTATTCTTAAGCTAAAATATAGAATATTATTTATCTAAATTATGATTATTCCCTGCTCACCAGTTGAAATATCAAGTCAGGCTGACTTGACAAGTCAGGGAATATCTACAATGGTAGAAAAGGGGCACAGATGAGTGTCACTAATGAGATAACTAGTCTTTTTTATCTATATATCTGAGTAATATTTTGCTTTACAATCATTGGAGTTGGTGTTTAGACAGCCTATAGAAGGTGTGGCAGTATGAACATATGCCAGGGATATAGCTATACAAGTTCAAGGTGGGTGCTGCTGTGATAGTGGATGGCGCCACTTCAAATCCAAGTAGTAAAATATATCACCAGCACACCAAAGTAAAATCTTCAACGAGTGGTCATTTTATTGTTGTACACATATCTCTTCATAAAGCAATGTTTCGGGGCCACTCAGGGTCCCTTCATCAGGCATGACCTGATACTACAGGGGTACAGCTATGGTTCCCTGCTAGCCAGAAAAGTTATGCTAAAGGTGGTTATAAGCATCTGTTGGCATCCAGACATGGATGTCAGTACAACTGCGATCTAACACCACCATGACTTGTTGTCAGTGAAGAGGGTAGGGAAGAAACGTTGTGATATCAGGACCTGCTGATGCCTGTGATTTCTAGAAGGTAACAATAGCAATTAAAATAGGTTCTATAACCTTTCCAGATGACTGGACCCAAAGACTGTGACTGATCAATGGGTTTTGGGGCTTCCATAGTAATGAGGTCTTTATGCTCTTCTGGCTTAAGGCCGCCAGTTATCAGAAGGGAGACACTTACATTACCAATTTCTGACTGCAGACAACAATAACATTTTTTGTATGAGGCTGAGGGCAGTTAAAACCTCTCGAAAACATTTGATCAGCCTGGAGTATCTCTTTAATTGCACAGTCGCCAATGAGCCCAGGTTTCCAGGGACAGTGCCAGGTTTTTAGAATTTGTCCTAAAATACTTTTTCCTGGAAATATTCTTGTTTTCCAAATCTGACCTGCTCTCCCTCATGTAGTAGCAGCTCAAATATAACAAAACACTTTCAATGGTATATTTAGCAGACCAAAAGGGAACAAAGAAAATACGTTTATTGGTAGGATTTACATATTGTATATTTAAACCCTGTGTGTTGTAAGCAATTGTCATTTTCTTTTGATAAAATATGTTTTAACTTGATCCTTAATTGCATATCAGCACTGTTGATCTCCTGCAGGCCTGTCGACATGCCATGCGCTCCAGCAATGGCTGCATGGCAATTTTCAGGATGGGATTCCTAATGGTGACAAAGGTAGAACATGAATAAGCAATGTGTGTCCGCATGGCTGTTTATGGTCTCCCTTGGTAGTGCATGCGACAGGGTGACAACACAGGGAAAAAATTAGGAGACAGGGACAGAGTGTTGTCACCCCATAACAGGAAGTGCCTGAATAAAGACCTTCATGGTAGAATCACCAGGTATTTTTTTAAAGAAAAAGTAAAGCAAAGCTTTTTTTCTTTTCTTTATTTCTCTTTTGGGTCACAAAATTACAATTACTAATTTACTCCAGTGACCCAAAGTCAGTATATAGAGGTCTACTGCTTTCTATATCATGACAGTGCAGAGTCGCACTGCTGCTGGGAAGGATCTTGACAATATTAGCGGAATCTATATAGCTGCCTGATTGACATCTGGCTCTAGAGCCAACTGTGCCCACCCCCTCCAATGAGCACAGGAGGAAGTGAATGGGGAGGGGGGAATTCTTGCAGGGAGCGGTGACTGAGCGGTGTCACTGATCTCTGTAGCAAGGAGACCGTGAGCTGAGCGAGCAGCGGTCACATGATCACTCAGAGTTCGGTATATAGAGCCGGCGTGTGAAAGCTGTAATGCCCCATGCCCGCTCTAAGTAGTGGGAAAAGTATATTTTACTCTCCCAATACTTCTCCTTTAATGAAAGCTGCAAAAAATTAAAAAAGAAATACTTTTGAATTTACCATATCATGTTAAAGCGTATCTGAGAGTTTAGCGATTGGGTCTACATCTACTTAAAATGTGTTTATTCTGTCTTTCTATGGGTTTTTGTTTTATTGTAAGCTCTCAACAGCGCCCTCCTAACCCTATTGTACTGGAATTGTATTGTAACTGTACTGTCTGCCCAATTGTGTAAAGCGCTGCGAAAACTGTTGGCGCTATGTAAATCCTGTATAGTAATAATAATAATAAAATGTATTTAAGACCTTTTTATGCTATCTAAAGCATTCTAGGAACCCAATCAGGAGACCCACTTGGATGGCAGGGTTAGCATCCTGCAGTAGCAGCACACGGCATTGTCTGCGGTTCACCAACACTGCATCATTGTGCCACTGAAAATGATTTCAAAACGTGGAGAACTATGTAAATGTAATCACAAGATGGGTTGTGTAGAAAACGTACGATCTGTCACAGGCCTACTGTACTCCTGTCACAAATCTGCCATCTTGACTCAGCTTGACACCTGTCACCTGCCTCTCTGTCAGACATGCTAATGACCAGTAAGTCATACAATAACGGCTGTCTTCTTGTTAGGGCGGATGGTGGCATTAATGATGTGTGTTGCTCAGCCTCGCTAAGCTGCTGGAACTTGGATGGGATTTGGATGCTTATTGTCCCCTGCAGCCTTCAAGTGTGCCTACTGTATGCAGCCCGCATTTAGCCATGCACTGCGTCTATGGGTGTTGTGTATGTAAATAAGGAAACGCATTATTCCCTCCAACGATACAACCAGAACTTGCTTCTCCTTCCTGCCTGGTATGTTAATTGGAGCCTGCACATACCAGGGTGCCTCTATGTTCTTGCAGCAAAGAGATGCATGCACAGACCAATTTCTCCTGGTGGCTCTGTGCCATCTTTCTGATTGATTCAGCCCTACACAATAAACAATTAGGGGGCCTCCGCTTTATTACTGTGTTTTACTTTCACTTCCCTCCCAAGAGTGGAGCCTTATGGAGAAATATTTCTTTAACGGTCCTTAAGAATGTTGCCTGTGTGTTGGAGGGTGTCCAGGACTGAAGCGGCTCTTAGATTACAGGGCTACATGGGCGAGAGCGTGGCACCGCTGAGTGTTTATATCCTGATCTGTTGTTTGATTTACGGGGTTAAACATACGCCGTGCTGGAAACGCACTCATTCACAAATGATAATCAGTTACTTGTGCGTGACGTGGAAGAGGTGCAATTAGAGGGCTCAGTGAGTGCCAGGGACGCAATATTAGGAAAAACAATTAATATATTAGTTTATACGCAGAGTACGCAAACTTGAACGCAATTTATGGAGTGGTAAAATAACACGTGAGCCCTGTAAGGAAATTAATATTTTATATAAACAGCGTTGGGACTTTCTCAACAAGTTATTCTTTTCTGTTTAATGGTGATATTGATTATTTTTCTTCATAGTTTCTCCCATTCATACCATGTACGATTACATGTGGACAGCCACTTCTAGATGCAGCCACCGTCACCCTGGTGTGCTTTGTGTATTTCTTCTAGATTCGTGCAGCAATCTATGGTGAGACTTTACTTCTGTGCGGGAGCATCCTGTAATCAGACCACTCACTGCTGCTCTCTCTCCTTGTGCAGGATCACTGGTCTTGTATCCGCCCCCTCCTGTAGTTTTCTGAAGGTAGTATGTAGTGGGTGGGGTCTTCTGGATTCCTCCTACAGTGCAGTGCAGTGTACAGTGCAGTGTGATGTCACCACTACTTTTGCAAGGTTATATCTAGGTTTGCAGAGGCATTTGGTGCACTTTTTTGGGTATATATTTAAATGAGTTCAGGGTAGATTATCCCATATATTATCCTTGTTTTTTTTTTAAAGTGTCCTTTTTTTAAATGTAATTTATTTATAAGCCTATTTCATTTATTGCAAAAATGTCTTGCGGTTCCCTTCATTGTGAAAGCACAGAGCTTCTGCTTTTCTCGGTTGCTAGAGCTCATCTGTGATTTTCAAATATCCTAGCAGGGGGTACATTATGCCACATACCTTCATCCCTATTTGATACAAAAGCAGAATGGTCAATGCCATTAAGCCTTTTCACAATATGTTGGGACAATTTCATGCTTTTCCCACATTGTCTGTCGCTGCCTTGATTTCAGAGACCCTTGTGCTCACATGTTCTGCAGTCTTGTTTGCTGTCCCAGTATTACACTCTGCTTTTATGTTACTGAAGTATGGATAGCTATTTTTATCACCAAGGCATTTTTAATAAGGTTCATGTTAGCTGAGGATTATAGCAGTTGTACTGGCCAGGTCATTTTTAAGCCAGGCGAGAATAGATCGGACTTTCTAGAGATATTGCTGTGACACATTCCACCGAAAACATAGCACTGTGGTTTAGCAATCTGACATTGGAGTGCTGTAGTCCTGGGGGTCCTAGCTGGTCATATGGGGGTTGTTCATAATACACACACACTGTTGGGTTGCTTGCTAGTCTATCTAAATATGTCCTAGACTGTGTGTATGGTTGTATGGCAGAGTTACTATGGTGTTATTTCAATAAGCACATATTCTGAGTAGTTTCTACTGCATTAACCTTAACAAAGAACTCCAGGAACTTAAAAAACTTACCCTTGCAGTGGGGCTACCTCTGCACTGCAAGGGTTAAGTGCTCGTTTTGTCTAGGGGTGAAAATAAAGCAGATTTACTCACCTGATCCTCAGTCGCACGGCAGTCAGCATTCACCTTTCTTCCCCTTATCTGCGGCTGCAGAATGTCCCTCGGCGTCCTCACGTCTAAAGCAAGTCAATGGACCTGCATTAAACGTGATGACATCGGTTCTTAGACCACCGCAGCCTGGGGGTGAAGAGGCTGTGGGGATCGGTCTTGCAACCAGGCAGGTCCTAGGAACAGGTAAGTTTATCTGCTCTATTTGATCTCCCTAGACAGGACCCTGATGTAGTACCAGTATGTACTATGTCATGGATTCCAGGCACCATTTTGGGAGAGCCTATGTCTGATTGGACAGAGCAATCTCTAGAGATTTGGGCAGCCATCTGTGACACGGAGGGGATATGTAGAACCATTGCTGCGTCATGCAATGTGGGAAAGTTACAAGGAACATGCTGACAGAAGGAGAGAACAGAATGACAAGGGAAATAATCTAATCAGTTTGTTACTTCTGCCTTCAATGCCCAGTCACTGTGAGGGGGAGGGACAAGACCAGTAAGTGTTGCTGGACAGGGCTGGATTAAACATTAAGCATGTGCCTAGAGCACCAAGGGAGGGGTGGCACTACCCCCACCCCCTCCAAGTCATCAAGCACTTGAAGGATAAGTGCACTTAAGCTTTTTGCAACTTTGCCCTGGAACCAATCCAACCCCCCTCCACAAGTGTATACTTACCAAGATCTGCTGCGGTCTCCGTTGTTTATTTACATCCCGCACCGCCGGTTCTCTCTCATAACCACACAGGCAGATTACAGCCCCATAGACTTTTCCCGGTTGGAAGATGAAGGTAGACAAGCTCCATAGACTTTTATTTCGCTTTCAGCACTTATTGAGTTCTAATTAGTGACGTGCGGTACCTCTTGTTCCGGGTGAGGCATTCCCCAGCCTCGCCCCCAGCACGTCCCGCCCCTGTCGGACGAAGCCCAGCCCCCTGTCAGACGGAGCCCCCCGCCCCGTCAACCAGAACACCGCCCTCTGTCGGTTGAAGTCCCGCCCCAACCCGTCCCTAAGCTAGTTTAAAGGAGGAAGGGAGGAGACAGGGAGGAGCCTCCCTGTCCCTCACTTGCTCCTCACTGCTGAAGCGCTCCGTCCATGACAGGTTACACAGAGAGGATTTTCCTGCTGTGTAACCTGTTAGATGCCGATCTGAATGGAGAAAAAGCTGTCAGCTTCAGATATGAACATGATAGGTTCTGATGAAGGCGGAGTGCCCCAGAAACACGTAAACCTTTTGCTAACATAGGGATAGAGGACGCTGGTGAATTTCATCACTCTAGACTCTCCCTGCTAGAGGTTCCGACTTCTCATCTTACTCTACTGGTTTTTATTCAACTGAATTGTTGTAAGTACAGCCTTACTTTTACTATTAAATTTATACTATGGAGGCACTTTCTTTTGTTCCTTGTTTCCTAGAATTTCATCTGTGCACTAAGATGTTTGTCTGGAACTCAGCTTTAAGTTTTAAAGGCAGAGACTGATGTGAATGGTTCAATGTTCTCGGTGCTGTATAATATGTCAGAGTTATTTAAATTAGTTAAATAAATGGTGTTTCTAAAGTGGAGATGAGATTTGGTGAAAAATAATAACGATGAGCGTAATGCACTGTTGAGCATAGATATAGCATAATATTCTGTTTATGAAATGTGTTCTGCCATGTGAAACCAAGTCATTGAACAAGAGACTTGTAAAGAGATAATGTCAGTGTAGTGTTATAGTTACATACATTGGTGGCCCAATAACAGCAGTACAGCCGGTTACATATTCTAGGCCGGTTACATCTCCGGTATACTCAGTGCTGAAGCAAAAAGGCATTTTAAATATTATTTTTTTTTGTAAGACTCCACATTTATATACAATTTAAAGCTCCAAGAGTGTGGGGTATATGCACAGGTTGCTCATAGAGATTTCTGATAGGAGCACTGTCAGGGGTGCATAAAGAAGCCGACAGATTCAAGCTGTCTATTAGTTTCTATGAAAGGTTAAAATAAAGAATGTGATTGGTCATCATGTGAAACCCAAAGAGTTCTTTTTGCAGACCCATGAGACGTAAAAACAGTGCAGTTTAATGCTAGGAACATCTATTCTACCAAATGATAATGAAATAATGAAGGTGATATGGTTGTAATATTATGTAGCGCCCTGGTGGAAAGGGTGCTAGTGTTTATCAGATTGTATGTGGTCTGATATTAATTTGTAGTTTGGTTCATGTGGTTCTCCCCCTAAACAATTTATCATTGCTTGCCATCTGTCTGCTGCCAGAGGTACTGTAGGGTGTGCCCTGGTAATAGAACAGAGCAGCCAACGGGTTTGCTAGGATATCCCTTCCCAGCCAATCACCGTTGCATGAGCCAGTGGTGCATGTTGGGAGAGGAGATAAATACTCGGGTGGGCCTTGTGAGCTCTCTCTTCCTCCCCCAGGCACTGCCTGCGGGGAGGCTGCGCTGGATTGCCTGCGCTGACCAGGCCTCAAAGCCTGGGGACTAGCCTTGGAATCACCCTGGAGCCTGGTGGCAGCAGGTCCAGTGGTTACTGCTGCTAAAGACAGAGATCAGTAACTCTTACCTCGAGTGATGCAGTGTCAGGTGTTTGGGCTTGCGGTGCATGGAAGCTGTAACCACACTCTCTCTGGAAAGCCATGGAGTCTACATCTGCCCGGGTGATCCTAGCCCTCCTTTACCCCTCTCCCTGAAGTTCTTCAATAAATGTTTCAAGCATCACAACTGCAGTCTGCACCTCACTTCAATCATTCAACGAAAGGGCGGTAAATGCTGATGGGCAAAGTGAGCAACAATACCCATAGACAAGAAGAATCGGAGCTGTAGTAACCCATAGCAACCGACCCTAGCAACTCAAGGTGTGCTGGTGTGCTGTGGATCCATAGCAGGGGTTTCTTATAGAGGAAATACAGGGATACCCATTAGTTCAGCTTATTGTAGATCACCCCTTCAGAGCCACCAGTAGTGTTATCCTATTTAGGGATAGCGCTGACTGGGGAAGGGGGAGCGCTACAATTACAATGGATATACAGTATATAGTTCATGAGGGTAGACAGCACCAGCAGGAAAGGGTGACAGTCTATGCACTTACAGTGATATTAAAGGCAAGGATTTTAAGCTATTTCAAATGCTGATGAAATCACTTACAATGGATGCTGCTCCTTGATGTTTTAATGTTTTACCGGTAGTTTCCTGCAGAATCAGCTGGTCCCCTGAGCACTGGTCCTGACTTCCTGTTTTAGAATGACTCCTTTCTCAAGCAGAGTGGTATGCAGTCACCCTTGTGTGTGCTAGTAAGCTGTGTGTCTCCACAAACATAGACACAGTAAATCAAGCTACTTTCTTCCCCCTGGCAGGTGTTCCAGCAAACCCCCAAATGCCTGTTTTTTTCCCCTTTTTTTCCCCAAATGGGGATTTTGTACTGGAATACCATGCCGCAACCGTGCAAAGTTGCAACTATCGTGTTTGGCAAGTGGCACTGCTGGCAAAGGCGACATGATGTTTAAAATTGTCCACGGCTGTGATGCTTTGCATGTGTACAAGCCACTATTTGTTTAGGTGGAAAAACGCAGATCACTCGCCTGTATTTCTGCCCCCTTTCTGTCAGTGTGAATGAGGCCTTACTACAGGGCAAGTCGGAAATACAAAAATTCATATAAATTGCAGACCACACAACTCAATTAAATATACAGTTTAAAGAAAAAGATACAAATCACAATCATACAATCATTTAAAATTCTAATTATATATATATATGTGGGCATATTTATAAATTGAATGTGGTACAAACATTCACAGGTGGTTAATCAAAGATATTTGCACCGGTCAGAAAGATTCACATGCAGTAAATATTTGATGAATATCACCTTAAATGCTGTATAATTATTTTATTTCTATTGTGTGTATTTACTAAAGCAGCAGAAAGAGTAGAAATGTTGTACAAAGTACAATAATCCAGAGGAGCCCACCATAATTAATATTGCTGCAGTACACTGTGTTGAGTGATTATTTCTAATTGGTTGCTCAGGGCTGCTACCCATCCTATTTGCATTGCTTGAAGCTAATAAGCACAATAGTTTTCTCAGTCAAACATCCATAGAATTGTATTAGTACATATGTTAGTGTTGGTTATAATGTTTCTTTGACACAGTACTATTTTTCTAAGACCTCATCCTGCGTTTGACCTTGTTGATAATGATAAAACATTACAGCTCACAGTACACTTCCATAAGAATAGAGTGACTGATGTTTGCACATGCTGAGAATGAAGATGTTTATATGGTCCATGACCTTTAAATACTGCCTCTTCCTTTGTTTACCACCACGGTTTACCTGTTACTGCTTCCCTGTCTCCCTGCCAAACAGGTTTTCACTTGTGAATTCCCAGGGCATCAGGTGCTTCCAGTGCATAAACACATGGCTCCCCTGTGGCTACTGGCTCGCACAGAAGAGCTCACACTAACACTTCAAGCTAAGGCAAAGCATGGTAACATGTAGTCCTAGAATAAAAAAGATTATAATTTTTTTTAAATGTGCTTTAAATAGCAACATATATATAAAAAAATTGTATACTTTCACATCAAACTAATAATATATATCTGTAAAATTCTGATATATGTTTTCAAGATCTGATTTGCAACTTCCTTTTTTCAAGGGCATGTAAAATAATTGAGGATGATTTTTGATTGTTATAGTAATCACCTTGATTAGTATTATATTGACCTATTGGAATGAAAGTGTTACTAAGCCCCCTCCCCCCCAAAAAAAAAAAAATATTTGGTACCTTCATTGCTATACATTTGTGGCCCTTTTTATGCTATTGTCAGACAGCACATTTCCAGAAATGGTTTCCAAATTCACATAGGTATAACCTCCTTTATGAGGGTGGCTACGTTCACTCTCTATGGTCCCACTGCGCATGGGAATGTAGTTTCCCTCCTCTGCACACTCCTGAAACGGACTAAAGTTATATGTGCTGACGCTGCCAGCGCTCGTATGTACCAGCAAAGAATAACCGTGCAGGAACATCTTCTTGCCCCATTTGGGATCCTCAGTGTTTCTAGTATCTTGCATGGGAAGACCCATGACATCACCCTCACCTAAACACTGCAGCCAGGAACCAGGATGTAAGGTAAGTAGATGTTTTAACTTTTCTGCTCACGCGTGTTTTTTGTAAACACGGTATGCAGTGTTTTTACATAACAGTCGGCCACTTATGATAATAATAAGCTTACCTTCCTAATATATATTAATTGCATTGACTCGTTCATCATGAATACAGTAGTGGTAGTTAATAATTTACATTTAGTGATAGTTACTGTGTGTCAGGGTGGATTCAGTACTTTGTCTAAATTCTGTCTGAAAGATCAGAGGAAATGGAAAGATTGAGAACATGGAAACAATTCAGCACTAAGTGTTCTAGCACTTCCAACATTCCGGGATGGCTCTCATTATGATCAGAAATAGGGTCATTACGGAAGGACAGATTGAAATGGCTTGTCTAGTATACTGCATTTCTAAGCAACCGGTTTCATTAATTACTGTTTCTGAAATAAGAACTCTAGTGCTCACAACAATCAACAAGGTTCTTCTGTAAAATATCAAACCTGCACTGAATGCTGGCAGCTGGTTGGTTGCAGTAGGGCACCTGCAGTTCATTTCCTTTCATACTCTGATAAAGAGAACGAGTCTCACTATAAAAAGTATGATTGAATTGATGGCTGATACTAAGGGATGGACTTAGAAAGTAAGCTGTGCATGAAAAAGATTCCACTCTAACTTTTAAAAGCAATTAAAAAAATTATACAGTATAGTAAAATTTGCATGATTTCATCTTTAAGCTTGGATGTTAGCACTGAAGTTGTGGTTTTTAATTTTAGTTTTTACTGGCTAAGGCAGGGGAATTTGTTATACTTTTGTACATATACGCGATGACATAAAATATGTGAGTACTCTTTTTTACTATTTAGTCTTCAGTGGTGCTTCCTCCACTGGGGGGTCCTTTTTTGTGTTATAAATTTGGCCGAATATAAGGTACATCACTGCGTGGAATAGAGGACAGGAAGATGTCTCATGGCACATATCTCTCATCTGTGGGTACCTTAAGTTAAATCAGTCTAGACATTCCTTTTTCCGATCCCAAGCGCTCAACTAAATCAAGAAAACAAACAGGTCTATTTTTTAATACAATGGCAAGCCAGTTTTCTAAAGCAGGGCTCGCCAATATATTGAATGAACCGTATGTTCTAATGTGGTCGATCATCTCTAATCACATAATAAACAAACTGTTGCATTGCACTGAGATGCAAACGAACATGTGTCTGTCTTTGTGTTTCCAAAAAAATTCCCTCTGTTTCCTCTCCAGGCAGACAACATGCCTTCTTCTCCAAGAGCTTGCAGTTGCTAGGAGAAGAGCAATGGTTTGGTTGCTCCTCTTTGAGACGCCAAAGCAATGTGTGTATTGAGGTAGAAAGAAGGACACAACACAGTGTGAGCCATGAATTACAAGCCCAATACATCTACGCTTCTCCAGCAAACACTTTTGTTGTTGTGTGTCTGTTTTGTGGCGGCGATTCCTTTCAGGCTTTCCTTATTTTATGACTTCAATAAAAGCTCTGATGCTGAGAGTCCACTTAGCAGAACAATGGTTGACGTTGAGAGCTCTGTGAGGGTAAAGTTTGCAACCGTGCGCAATTTAATGAATAGCATCAGTCAACGGCTGTAAAAAAACAGATGATTAATAATGTCTGCTCTGAGAGAATTCGAGTAAGAAAAAAAACTCTTATTTTGAGAAAGAAGACTTTCAAAGAAGAGTCTAGTGTTTTGTTTCGCCCAGTTTACCAAGTGAATTCACTTATTTCATGCTTGAGTTCTACATCAGCCTTCTCCCTGACAGTGCCTGTTTGTCTCTGTCGTCGTTTCCTAGCAACATTTAAAATGCAGCCCAGTGTATAAAAGGTGATACTTTCAACAGAGTATACATTGATAAAAAGACACTTGTGTTGTCCATTAAACATACAAACTTTAATTACTAAGTATGTTAGAAGAGCATTAATAGTAAGCAAAGTGCAGTAACCAACAGCACCCAATCAGAAATGGTGATTTCTCATTGGTTGTAATGATTTACTGCACTTGCACACAGTATTTTGCCTGCTCAGATAAGTAAATTAAGATTTTATTCTCATTGGAAAGGTAAATGATTTTGAATATTGACGTTGATCAGTAAATTACCCCTTTCAATGTCACGTATTTCTTCCCATGTTCCTTTTTGTCTCTTTATTGTATTCATAAACATTTCTTTTGAGACAATGAGGTTGAATTAGTAAAGGCAAATAGGCTGTTCACTGTGCAAAGAAGTTCCAAGAACCATTGACTGCTGTGTTTGAGATACACAAGGACACATGGGATAGGATTAGAAACATAAGGGAGAGGTTGGCTTAAGGAAAGGGTCGAAGAGGGAGGGAAGGGGTAGGTGTAAGTATACTGGTAGGTTTGTATAGGTTTGTCCAGATCTGGCCCAATAGCTGATGTTATAGAATGGGTAAGCAATAGGTCTATACATTGTGAGTATCCTATTTATATAGATGTGAGGATCTCAGGAGAGGAGTGCAACCAGTTGGTTTGCTCATCGAAGCTAACAGGGGAAATTATGGAAATTAAGTTGCCATAACCTCTAAGTAGCCTTTAATGGTTTTATAAGCAATCCAACAGGCCCATACCTTGCAAAAATTGTCTGATTTAATCTGTTCTTTGAAACCACTATTCGATTGACTATATAAGATTTCTCCCAGTAGAGAATTTTTGCAATTTTGCTGCATTCAGTAAGTGAGACGTTATTGAGCTTTTGTATTGGCCTCCTAGGATGCCTGTACAATTGAACAGATAGGTTCAAGGTGTGGGGGTAGGGGTGGCGGGGTACCCTGTACCCTGTATTTCCTTGAAATAGAAAGCTATGGGGATTTCTTCTTTAATATAGATTACCTGCATAAAGTATTTATTTTCCTAATACAGTTTGACTTGGGTTTTTGGGAACAGCCATTTGTCCAGAAATATCTATAAGCAATTTTGTTTTTCAAATGTCCTTTGAAATTCTTTTTTTTTTTTTTCTTTTAGAGAAATGTCTGTTTTTTTCCAAACCACTCACTATTCTGTGTCCTCCTTAAATGTTATCTGGCTAAAGGAGACTTTATCTTAACAAGATCTGTGAAGAAGTGTATTGGAGCGGTTTATTAGTGCCAGACACATTCAAGATTACTAGTGCGCTTCTGTGTTTTTGGGTCATTTGTCAAAGGTTAAATTGCAAGACAAATTGGAACCTTCTGCCATGCTTGTATCATTTGCACTCAGTGATTAGTGTAAGTTTAACAAAAGGTACACATGCCTTTAGCACTCAGTGTGTGCAATGCAAGTAACGGTTTTGCAAGTAATTAGTTCTCGAGTCTGAAATATCTGTGTTGATGTAATTGTTCATTTAGCAATATTTTAAAGTATATGCATAGCCCACACTTTTCTTTCAGCTTTGTTTAAAGTAGGTAAGGGTTAAAACTATTGTCAATTAATTTTTTGCTTTCTGTGTCTTGTTGAGTCCCCTTTACCCCCCGTCCCTTTATTAGGGCGTGTTCACACTAAATCCAGTGCGTTCTAGCAAGGTTAGTGGCTGGAATGCACTGGATTGCATAATGAAAGTCTCCTGCATTCTGGGGTGGGAGGAGGCGTGGCAGTGCCATTTATGTCACTAGCACTTCAGCCATGTCTCCCACCCGCAGTACGATCCCCCATACCAGAACGCATGGCACAGCTATGCCCATGGTCTGGTCCGCAGGGAGGCTTGCTGTATGTGATCCAGTGCGTTCCAGCCACTAACTGTGCTGGAACGCACTGGATTTGGTGTGAACAAGCCCTTAAAGCGTATGTAGAGCCAAAACTCTTTTTTGTTGTTGTTTATAGACAAAGCGAGGAAGGGTTAAACCCCCGATCAGGTTATTTTTTGATGCCTGGGTCCGCTAGGGAGTTCTCCCTTCACTTCCTGTCATCAACTGGGCTTGTTCCATAACCTTGAAGATGTGTAGCCAGTAGCTTCCTCAATTATGACTGATAGATGTTATAACCCTTTCACGCTTTAAGCAAAACCAAAAAATATGTTTTGTCCGGGGTTAGCCTTTAAAGGTTTAAGTGAAGATGTCTAGTTTAGAATGGTGGGTCCCTTTGGAAATGTACGCTTTTGCATTGATGTGGATCTCCTGTTACATTGCAAAGGAAAACACATTCCCCTGGAACTTGGTAGAGACTGACTTTCTTTATAGGGGACCTGCATCTTTTCCTGTGCTACATCAAACAATTGCACAAAAGCTAATTTATCATCTTTGCTTTTGAACTAAGACATTCTGCATTTTTTTAGGCAATACATTGATTTAAGATAAAAGTCTACCAACAGAGGGAATGAATGCCTTTAATGTGTAATCCATGGGCAAATATTTGACAATTGTGACGAAGATACCTTCATAGTCCACATACTGATCTACTGACAGATGTTTCAGGAAAATGCAATAAATACAGTATGTATAATCTGTTGAGAAGAGAGTTCATTTATTTATTTATTACAGGCATTTATATAGTGCCAACAATTTACTCAGCACTTTACATATTATACAGTCACACTAGTTCCTGTCCTCAAGGAGCTTACAATCTAAGGTCCCTATCTAAAATGCATACATATACACAATAGGGCCAGTTTAGACAGGAGCCAATTAACCTACCAGCATGGCTTTAGAGTGTGGGATGAAACCCACAGAAGCACAGAGGGGACACGCAAACTCCATGCAGATAGCATAATGGCCAGGATTCCAACTTAGTACCACAGTGCTGTAGGACAAAAAGACAAAAGTGCTAACCACCAAGCTACTGTGCTCTACTTAAAGAGAGCATTTCTTTTGAAATACATCTGCAGTGGCTTAGTGGTTAGGACGTTTGGTAGCCATACATTGTACGTTGATTGAACCGTTGATGGTACATCACCGATTTCCATTTTTGATATTGTAAAATTTTTGATTGGTCAGGTTGGAAAATGTTTCTCTTACCGAATGAAAATCGATGAATTAGTGGGTTTTTCGTACATCAAAAATCTTAGTAAGAACACAGCACATGCGCAAAAGGAAACATTTTCCGTCGTTCGTCAAAAATTGGTTGGTTAGTATGGCTAATGAAGGATTTCCGAAATCGACATTTGACTATGCTTTATGGAGTATTCGAGCTATAATCGAACGAGGGTTTATGGCAGAAACGAACATTTCCGACCGAAAATATACTAGTGTATGGACACCTTTAGTCTTAGAGCTCTTATGCCCTGGATTCAGTCCCCTTCACACACACTATCTACATGGAGCTGTATGTAGCGAAGATTGATTAAAAGAATCAGTGATTATCACAAGTATGAAAAATCGGTACTGTTAAAGTTCAGTAACTTGGTGGTTAGGACTGCAATCTTGCAGCTTTGGAGCCTCGCCTTAATTTCCCACTAGAAACACTGTCTAGCTAACGTTTGTGTGCCTTTTGCAGTCTTAAAATGTACTAAAATTACATACTGTTAAAGAGCCCGGCATTAGCTACACTACGCTTAATTTGCTGCTATTTAGTGAGGAAATTGCTGGACACATATGGTAAGTCTAGAAGTTGATTTAATTAAAGGTTAAGCTCACTTAAAAAAGATGTGTTTGGGGGGTTAGGACTGCAGCATCTGTAGTAGATCCTTCTGGCAACACTATTTAAGGCTGCCCTTTGGGATCACCCCACATTCACAAAGTTGAGCTTTTGTTCCTCATCTTGAATTTAGGTCTTGGAGATGGGAAACCCTCTGATCCCACAAAATGTGTTCTGTTTTTATTGAGCTTAGCCTTCAATACAATCATTTTCTGGACTGGCATACATATCTGGCGCTTTCCTGACCAATTACCAAACCTGTCTACAACTGAAATCTGATGACACTCAGCCTGGAAAAAGATCTACCCGCCTCACACTCTCTACTTACTTTTAACACTTTATTCCTGTCTTTGTCCTCACTGCAGAAATCTATTCCTTTGTTTGTCCTGGTGACCCTTGTCACCAAAACAGAGAGTATTGGGAAATCCAACATTTTTGATTTGTCACCAGAGCAGGTGACAAGAAGTCTTCCAGTGGGGAAACCTGTTCTGGTAACAACTGCAGAGAGGGGATCTCACCTTACTTTGAGTATATTTCCTCTCACTTCCTGTTGCATTTCTTGGATGAGAAGTAAAGGAAATTCTCCTCAATGGGGGCACAAATGGAAAAAAAATAACCTGCTAGGATTTTCAACCATTCCCTACTCTATCTTACAAAAATGTTTAAGAGCTAGATGCACTGGATCGCATCCTGGCCGGCTCACTACATTCTGGGGACTGGAACGCAGGCATTGATGTGCCACGTGTTGCGGTGTAGGCGATTGCACTGCAGCCGGGGGGGGCGGTATGTGGCGCTATTGATTTCAATGCAGCACCACGTCCCTTCGTGCCCCAGAACGCAGTGAGCCACCCGGGATTGAAACCAGTGCGTCTCGGCACCGAATCATGCCGGAACGCACTGGGGCTGGTGTGAACTAGCCCTTAATGTTTTGTCAATGCATACAGGTAGACAAGTTTTCCTTACAGAAAGCCTTGTAGTGTTTATAACAATTATGATACTGGCCATTTCAGACACAAAAAGACTTGGTAAGGAATAAGTTGGAGAAAATGGTTCTGGGTAATAACAACTACCAGCCAACCCTTTGCTGTTTATATATTTATAGCTATATAAGCTATATATAACTTGTGTAGAGGGGGCTTCATTGCCGTGTTTGACTCACATTACTCACCATGGCTCACCAATTAAAAAGATCAATATCACATCTTTTTCATTTAAAATCGAAGGCTACAGCCAGTGACATGTTGTGACATTCTGAGATAAGTGAGTTAATTGAGCCACAGAATGTGCAATTAAGTCTGTTCCCTCTGTAATTAGAAAGATATGGGATGTTGCCATGAATTGTGGATCATGGCAAGAGGACCTGTGACTTTTGTGGTAGACAAAGTAAAGTAAAGTAAGAAAAGGAATGCACAACATTCAGAAAATAAACAACACAAATGACAACTTTATATCTTCAATAGAAAAGGTGCTGACCCACTATGATGTTCAGTTTCTGAGAGAATGAAGGGTGCCATTGTGGACCTCCTTCTGTAAATGCTAGTTGCAAAAAAGAAAAAAATGAGACCAAGAGGGACCTGAAAATAGAGACAAAATCAAAAGTGGAATATCTCTCTGTTCTTCTCTGTTCCCTTTGCAGGTATGTTTGTTATCTGATGAGCTTTACTTCATCGCTGTAAACTCACATCATGGTGAGATACCGCATTGCCTTATCATAGCAGAAGCTATTTACACGTCCCCACTTCTAGCACAAAACACAAAAAACAGAAAATTCAGTCTCTACCCATGGCCCCTTTCATGTGGACGCTCTGATCGAGTCCGCCTGTCAGTTCCTCAGGCAGACCCTGTTGGATTCCCAATGCAAGTCTATGAGCAGTAGTGTGTAAACGGACAGGTGTCTGGCTGGGTCCGGAAACACCGATGGATCATAGAACTGTTTATCTGGGTCGTGGCAGATCGGGGTAATCTGATGTGAACGGACACATGTCCCTTTACATACAATTCCCCATAGACACACATGGGGTCCGGTAATTGCAGTTTTTTTCTCCATTGCAAGGTAGAGGAAAAAACTGTATGGACACGGATGTCACAGCGGTGACATCTGCTCAATACTGCTGTGATCAGGAGAGGATCCATGTATGGATCCTCTCCTGATCAACGCGTGTGAAATGGGCCTATGAGTAAGTGGGCGGAGTCATGCAACACATTGCTTTTTGCTTACTTTAGCCATTTGTGCATCCGAAACCACTTGTGTATAGCAACGATGTAGCCATAAGGCCACGGAGCCAGAAATACTAACTTGCATATCGCTGATTCAGGCTTCTTAGCACTCAGGAGTGCACGACTGGCTTTACTGGCTCTATGGTGTAGGGCTTGTGTGTCTAGGAGAACAGTACAACCAAGGTTGTGGTGAGGTTGGTACAAAAGGAACCAAACGCCCACATTAAAAGTACTGTGAGATATGTAATTGCCTTATTATAATAAATGTTCATATTCAACTCAATACAAGTAGCTTAGTTTCTACATCATAGTAAAATTGTTGACACATTACGTAGCATCGGGGCCCAGGCATCTGATAGCGCTCAGATAATCTCAGCCTGCATTCTATAATTTACCTAAACTCTCCAGCTTTCTAAATTAGTAGATCTACCATTATTTTTTTTAAGGATGTGTGTTTGGAAACTATTATTGAAAATGAGTAAAACAGCATAGGGGTTTTATAATTCACAGATACTTGTATTTAAATAAGAACATCATACAGCAAGCAATGTTGTTTAAAATTATCTCATGCCTAAGCGAACATCTTCTTTGTAGAATTCCAGATGCCACATCCGTTACTGCACTGTTTTGACTTTTGTTTATACTTTTATACAGTACACCACTATTACCTCAGCTACTGTAAGCTGACCCTAAAGTAAGGTTATGTTCTAAAATGCCCTTATTTTAAAAGAATCTTTTCTTTCTTCAGGTTGTCAGAGCATCCATGGGAGGGTTCACTTTCCATGTACAAATCCAGAAAAAAATGTGTGTGGGTATATATATATATATATATATATACACATACAGTAAATTCCCCATTATCCGGCATTCAAGCAACCGTCACTCTCAAGCAACTGGCAAAAAAAAAATCAAGGACATAATGTCCTGGATTTTTTATTTTTTTGCCGTTACTTGAAAGACATGGGGAGACTAAGAATTTATTTAGTTGCTAAGGAAATTCTCTGTTTACATCTTGCTGCCAGCCAGCGGCTAGATTCTGCAGTTAGCAGCAGAGTGTAAACATTGGAGAGCAATAGCCAGCCTGCTGTTGGCTATTTCAAATTGCAATAGTCAACAGCAGGCTTGCTATTGCACACGCCCACTAAGCAGAGGAGCGGACTAGAGAGATAACTTTCTGCTTAGTGGGCGGGACTTCAATAGCCAGTCTGCTATTGGCGAGTGCAATTTGAAATAGCCAATAGCAGACTGGTTATTGAAACCCATTCACCTGTCGGCTGCAGAAGCCAGTCAGCAGGTGAATGGGACTGCGGGGGAGAGGGGGGGAGGGTTGCTTGAGAGTTACTATTAACTCTCAAGCAACAATAAACTGCCGTTATCCGACAACTACCAACCCCCATGGGTGCCGGATAACTGGGAGTTTACTGTATATGTACAAAAGGTAGTAAGCAAAAGTGGAAAGCGGTGTTATACTTTTTTTTTGATAGAATTCGGATCACAACCCCAATCTGGTTATTTTTTTCTGCTGTTTCCCACTTGGGAGATTCCTGTCTTAGACAGTTCCACACTTAGACAATTGTTACTAGAACATTTGTCCCCTATGGATGTTTTTAGCATCAACCGTTGTTGTGGTGACAACTCTAAAGATTTCCTTTTGTTTTATGTTAGTGATAATCATCTTAACAAATAGACAAGGACAAATATGGGGGTGAACCTCCACAGTGATGACACAGACAGCAATAACATTTTGAGAAAAGGTCTAAACTTCCCCTACTCTATCCAAAACTAAAAACAGTTTTCCTTTTTCATACATTCATACAGTTACCAAATGCTGTTTACTGCTTTTTCTCTTTTGATAAAGGTGGGCTGTACCCAATCGAAATGTCAGACAACAGTAAACAGTATTTTATTTATATCTCCTTTTGTCAGGTCCTGAAAGTGTCCCCTAAACTGCTAAAAGAAGTACAGTACATAAGTTTTTTAAAAATGACACAGAAAAGATAGTTGTCAAGGGACAACTTACATTTGTCACCAGAGATAAATTAGCTGTAAAACATATTTAAACCACAGAATGTAAAATATTTTACATTAAAATGCCAAGTGATTCCTTTGATCTATTTTAACATTATGTTGCAACTTTTTTTTTTAGATTAGATCTTTTTTCTTGAAATAATTAAATATTTCTCAAGCTATTAAAAGAGATGTAATTGTCCTACACATAGAGGAGACACAGGATAACATTGAAAAACACTGGGTCTGAAGGGGCAGTGAGATCAATCAAGAAGAAAAGTAAAGCCGTGGCTCATTATTCATTTCTTAATGACAGTTAGCAGAAAGCTGCAATGTTTCGATAAATGAGGCAAGTGGACGGTTACAGTCCAAGAGCCTTTTTTCTGGTGAATTGAAACACACAGCTGAACTGAGCTCCTCAATGAAAATGCTAATTCCTCATGATTAATATCTTGTATCTTTTTTGTCAACATGCATATTAAATAACTTTCTTTAGAGTTTAATTGTAACTTGTGGTTCTGTTTTACTCTTGGGAAAACTTGGCGCGGAAAAAAAACCTCAATATGAGCAGTGTGCATTGAAACATCCATTCATAGTTCTTTTTCTTTTACTTCTTTTTGTTTTAGATTACGTTTTAGTGCATTTTCCCACCATGTTTCAGCTGTCAGTTGAGTGACATTCAGTTTCCATTCTACGGTAAAGAGCAGAAAAGGGAATAAAAATGTACACAGTTAAGAGGGCTTGAAATGCATTTGGCACATTTATGAAAAACATAGTCAATCAATACCGAATCGTCAGTGGGCAAACAGTGAGTTTACTGGTATTGGTCTAAGTTTTTTTTTTTAAGCATGTTGTTTTTATTGAGTTTTTAGTGCAAATACATATGAAAAAGACATCATAGTAACCCGGTACACGCACAGTATGGTAGAGATCAGGTGTTATACACGGTTACAGATTAATGCAGGTTAACATTGAAGATAAACAACTATGACATCAGCAAAAGTTTGGTCTAAGTTTTTAAACCTCAAGTGGTGAGGTTCTGTTGAGCAGTATGAATTTAGTGCTCGCTCTTTCCAAGATAGATTGATAGATATTATTTGGAAACAGAGATTTCAGACTGCAGCCATAAAAATTTCCAAAAAATGTATGTATGTGTTCAGTAAAATTAATTACATTTATTTTTAAAATACAGCTCATATAAATTCCAGTGGTTAACCTGGTTTTAATGTTTTGAAATCCAGTGTGTAACAAAATTCGAACTGGAAGAGGGATTGGCCCAACTAGGAGATAATCAAGTGCTGACAAGAAATGTACTGACAGGAAAATTGTGTAGTTTCAGCCAACTTCTGTCCTTTACTGTCCAATCACAGGATGGGGGAGAGAGAGGGCCTACCTGCATTGCTTATCTGCAATGTAGCAAAGTCAGGTCTACAACATGACTTATCTGTCTAGCAGGGCTCTGTAAATCTCTGGAACTGGATTGGTAGACACTTTGGCAAGAAAAACACCTTCCATGCATGCATTTTTGCTTTAATTTATAACAGGTTTACTTAATGCGACCCTGTAATGGTAGCAAAAAATCCTAAAAGGAGTCCTACCTGACTGATATTGACACAAAACTTAAATTTGAGATGTGGCATCTATTCTAGATATACTTTTAATAAACAAACAATGTTTAATTATTATTATTATTTTAGGGCTTATTTTGAACTATTTTCTCACCTTGTTTTATCTGTTAGTGTAATGAGTTGGTTGGAGCAGAATTAAAATCTACAAGTTTAAGAAGGCTTGAATCATGTTTGGCACAATTGGCAAAGCGATGGTCACTTTATGTAGGGTTGTTAGGTTGCAGACAGTATATTTTATGGTTTCCAAGTATTTAAATCTTAAGTGGTGATTTTTGTAGTGTGACAGTGTTCCAGAAGTGGAAAAGATCACCAAGGCGAAGCATAATTGCTCACTCGGATGCTAACAGCTGCTGACATACAAAATTATAATAACTGGTACAAAATTTTTTTATCTGAAAAAAATGTTGATTATAGTACAAAAATGAAAATGTAAAAACAGCATGAAACAGAGATTTTGCTTATACCCCAGAAAAAAATGTTCATCCTGTGTGGTTACACAATTTTAATTACCACAACTTCTTTTAAAAATCAATGTGATACGTTTAAAAAAATTATTAAATATTTGTATACAATTTTTGTATCTCTCTCTCTCTCTCTCTGTATATATACACTGAGTGGCCAGATTATTATGACCACCCCATCAGTACTTCGTTGTGCCACGAGATAACTCCACGAGATGACTTTGTTGGGCCGCCTCGTGACTCAACGAGATGTTGAAAGGTGAAGCGAGGAATCTGACACTGCACTGTTGCCCTTCTGTTGTCTTGTACAAGTCTTGCCACTCTCCGTTCTGCCCTAACATTGACTAGTCGCTGACGGACACAATTCGCACGTTCAGACCCAGATTTTCGGCTGACAGTCCAGTCTTTAAACACGTTAACAATGAGCCCCTCTTGAACATTTAACGAATTCTGCTGTTTTGCTGATACTCACTCCATGGCTCGCGCCAACAATCACCCCACGTTCAAAGGCTGTTAAATCGCGTTGTTTACCCATATCTTCAGGAACAAATCACTTCTACTGTCGTGGTAAACAACCTGCTTCCCTATTTATAATGGTCTGGCCCTCTAGCAACTTCAGCGCGAAATTGTAGCTAATTATAGCTAATTTGCCTACAAACGTCAGGTGGTCATAATATACTGGCCACTACAAGATGCCACCCCAGGGAAAGCAATTTCCAGGCTTATAAAAATCGCTTGCCAATGTCCCAACTAAAGGTGACTCCCACACTCACTAATGGTCAGAGAAGTCAAACATTAGTTTTTTTGGGTAAAAGTAGGTACCTCGGCTTATACTCGGGACGGCTTATACTCGAGTATATACGGTAATATAGTATGGTGCGCAGGGAGAAAAATGCCCTCTCAAGCTGTTGTCAGCAGGGGGTGATTTGCATAATGTACCTCTGAACACTTGAAATGGTTAATGCAGTCACTTCTAGATATATGCATATATTTCTTGTGAGCAGTTTACGTGCTTTAAGGTGAGGAAAAGTTGACTTTAATTATCTTCTTTTCTTACAATCTACTGACAATATTGCAGATTTACCCATGATTTAGAAATGAAAACTGTTCTACATAAAGAAGGTTGTAGAAAGGATGTACATCACAGTTAGCATCCTTTTAATGGTAAAAATAAGACCGACCTCTGTTTATGTTTTCCATTAAAATTAGAAAATTAATTGTGTGTATGCTGCTCCAGATGGGCTAAGGTGTAAAGGCGCAAAGAAGGTCCCAGCTGATAGCAAATGAAGGCCACACATAAAATAAAGGAACACAAAGAATCAGAGGTATTCAAGGCTATGAAGAACCTTGAGTCGAGCAGGATTCTGCCATACACAATTTAATAGACAATACATTCTGCTTCAATGCTTTTTTCCCCCCTTTCTTTCAAAGCAATATTATCACAAGTGTCCATATGACAAATGAGCCCATTGTGTTATCTGCGTATAGGTCTCCATTGCTGGCGCTTTTGTCCCCGTGCATCTTCAGTATCACTGTAATTCAAATGAACCAATTAATGGCCGACAAAATGGCTGTCCTGCGCCTCCATGTTTTGTAACACAGAGGGCAGCAGCCTAAGTCACGTACAGAATGAATGTAGTTTGTAGGCCACTGCTAGGGCGCGATTAGCCTAACTGCAGAAGACAATTGCTGAGGCATCTGCTTGGTTAATTTTGAGAGAAAATTTACCAGATGGAGGCTGAGGATTTAAGTGATTAGAAGGTAGTAGATTGGAATACAAATTGGATTAAAAGAAATTAGATTGATATAAATCGAATTGAGTCACAACAGTTTGTGTTGTTCATACCAAGGGCCAGTGGATTATGGGAGAGGCAGATGCTACAATGAGATAGGAATTAATGTGGCTTTGACAGTCCATCTGGGAAGGGCTGAAAATCGAGTACGTCCCTAATCTCTCTCTCCATTTATCAATGCCATAATGTTAATTAGGACTTCATTCATTAAGTTACTTACAGGAGGAAAAAATATCATCCTTGGTATCGCTGTGCTCGAGAATCTTTTCCCTTGCCAAGAAACGAAGATCCCACTTTAGTTGAGCTTGCTACAGTCGATTGCTGTTATGGAGCTCTGTCGTTTTTACCTTAGCTTGTGACAACAATGGGAAATCTATGGCCCTTTTCTTTGGCCATATATTTGCTATCATAAATTGCCTGTACACCGACAGCTCACCTTGATCTCTAAATCACATTACACAAGCAGCACAAAGACTAACTGGATAGTTATATATAGATAGATGGATAGATGTATAGCAGCTTTAAAGTAGATGTAAACCCCATCACTAACATATCTTATAAGCTTCAACGTGTTAATGCCATTTCAAAAGTCATTCACAATCTTTCAAATCTGCAGCTTTCATTAAAATAATAACTGGTGATCTTGCCATAAAGGTCCTTGTTGCTGGTGTGCATGTAGACAGGAAGTGGTGGCAAAGAGGTTGCAGGAGATCAGCGGTGCATATATGCAACAAAGCATGAAAAAAAGGTAAAAACAAGTACTTTGTTAAAGGAGAACTACGGGGTTAAGGCTTTTCCCCATAGTTCTCCTTAGGGTAACGGGAGGACACAAACTAGCGTCCTCCCGTCACCCTAAGCTCAGTATACCGCGAGCTGCAGCTCGTGGTATACTGAGACGCTGAAGCGGATCACGTCAATTATTTCTGGATTCGCCCAGCTGCGTGAGTAACAGCTGGCTCTGCCTATCTAGAGGCAGAGCCAGCTGTACCCGCCACCCTCCCCGTCCGATCCGCCAGTCAGCGCTGGCAGATCGGAGCAGGGAGGTGGGAATCCAGCCCCTCCCCTGTCACGGCACAGGGCTGTGACAGGGTTGAGAGGTGAGCGAACGCCGGTATGTGTTCGCTCACCTCCTGATCTACTGAGCCGACCTGTGACAGTCTCATTGTCACAGGTCGGCTAGAACTATGAGGTGAGTGAAAAGCACTCACCTCATAGTTCTCCTTTAATGAAGAAGTATTCGGAGAGTAAAATACACTGTCTGGGTTCATGGTCTCCTCCCTGCAGAAAGCAGTGACTGTCATGGATTCTCCTCCTTTTCTCTCTTTCCCTCCAGCACTCACTGTTGAGACAGACTGGGAGGGGCTCTGGCTCTGGCTCTAGAGAGGCAGAGCCAGCTGTCAATCAGGCAGCCGAGTGCATCCTGACAACACTGTTGGGATCTTTCCCAGCTGCAGTTCAGCTCTACGCTGTCAGCATATAGCGTGCAGTAGCCCTCTATATGCTAAATGTGGGTCCAAGGAGCAAATGTACTTCTGTAACCCAAAAGAGAAGTAAAACCAAAACAAGTTTTGCTTTACTTCTGTTTTAAAACTATAACCATGGCAATGTTATAGTGCTTTAGCAAACTGAAGTTAAAAGAGAACTATGGGTTAAGTGTTTTTCCCCATAGTTCTCTTAAGGGTCACGGGAGGACATATACTAGCGTCATCCCGTGACCCAAAGCTCAGTATATCGCGAGCTACAGCTTGCTATATACTGAGAACGCCGCAGCCGGGACGGATCTCGACATTACTGAGGAGATCCACCCAGCTGTGTAAGTGACAGCTGGCTCTGCCTATCTAGAGGCAGAGCCAGCTGTACCCGCCCCCTCCTCGTCCGTTCCCCCAGTCAGCGGTGGAGGATCGGAGTGGGGAATCCCTGTAGGGACATGATCGAGAACTGATAGTCACGGCTCTCTGCATTATCGAGAAGTGATCGAGCGACAGTATGTGTTCGCTCACTTGCCGATCAGCTCACGTTGGCTCAAACTGTGAGGTTGAGTGATTTTCACTCGCCTCATAGTTCTCCTTTAAGGTTTACAGCTACTTTTATCTGAAAACACTGCATGTTTTATGGCTTTCCCATTAACAGAGTTAGAAAGCATTCTTCTTATTTCTTTTTAGAAAAGGGAGCAGTCGGATATTGGTGGCAAATAAATTTTCCGGCATGTTGGAAAATCTCTTTATGTGATAATGACATTTTTCTTAGGATGAGGCGCACTCACAATCATTTTTACATTGTTTAAGACTATTCTAACTGTAAATGCCTCCAATAACCCTTAACATTTAAATTATGATTTAACTATATAATTGTATGATTTAATCTTAGAATAGTTTTAAGAAGAAATTCAGTAAACACTAATTGCATCAAAACTGGCCTCATCATTAAAGACTACTTGAAAACTTAAAAACTAATGTTAATTGGGCGCCTGTGGCTCTAATAGGCACAAATAGATAAAACAAAAATGACCTATGTGGTTACTTCTCAGTATGAAGCAAGAAAACAATGTTTCAGTGGTGCAATAGAACAGCCTTTCTTAATGAGGGAACCTTCTGGCTTCTTCATGGATGCCTCAGAATTTTTACACAGCATCATGCCTTTCCACAGGTTGGCCAAAATGAATGCTAGTCAGGGGAGGGTGGGATCCATTCAAAAAAGGAAGAAGGTTTGCCTACATTCAGGCCTGCTCCACTTCCTGCCATCCGCCATGCTACTGCAGCTGTGGCTGCTGATATGATAGTAGGACTTTGATGTGAAGGGGCGACTCTAATGTGAAAGGTGGGTCTTCTGATGTAAACGGGGGCTCTGATGTGAAGAGGATTCCTAATGTGAACACCACAATTTTTGTGTTTTTTCATGGGGTCCCCCTATGCAGGCCCGGATTCCCCACAAGGCCATCGAGGCTCGGGGTGGCAGGGCGCAGAGGG
>NW_017307074.1:504090-526273 GCF_000935625.1 Nanorana parkeri | reverse complement strand
GAACCTGGGCTTGGGGCGGCAGGGAGAGTAAATCTGGCCCAGCCCCCATGCCTCTTTCTCAGAAGGGTCTGGTAGAAATTTTTGAGGGACCACATGGCAATTTTTGCCATTATGTTTTTTACATTTTAGACTCGGGTTTATCCAGGTTTTGCACCCTGCCGTGACTGAAAAAAGGTTGAGTAACATTGCAGTAGAAGCTTCTGCTGTGCTGTCACCCCAATATTGTGGGGGGATGGGCACAGACACAGCAATTCCACAAGAACATATGAAGATGTCACTGCCTTGCAACTGGATTACCTGAGGTTGTGTATTTCTTGCAATATGGTGGAACAGTAAAGGCAGCAGAGCACCTTTATTTACATTTTTAGTGGTTGAGACACTTTTGCAGAACCAGAAGGCCTGATGAGGATGTCTTGACCCTGAGGTTCCCAAGAGATTAAAAAAAAGCCAGCATGATTCAAAAAGCTTGGATACCAGGTTTGGGTGAAATTGCCATGTAATGAATTGTACACCATATTCAATAAATAAGAGTTAATTGGCTGCTGTCTAAATCGGCCCTGTATGTATGTGGGATAGAGACCTTAGATCAGGGGTTTCCAACTCAATTCCCTCGGGGGCCACTAAACACAATTTTTTCTCCCATGGGGGCTGCTTACCAAATGCCATACTTCAAAATAAAATTCAACTATATCCAGTATGTTACTACAGACACTAATACACACACAATAAGGCCCCATTCATATATGTAAGTTAATGTGCAATTCGGGATTCTTGCATCAGGAATCAATGTGTCCAGGAAGAGTGATTGATTCCTATCCAAATGTAATCATATCACATACCATTACATGCATTACACCTAATCATTAACTTGAATGGGTGACTGCTGCCGCTTCCTGCTGCAGGAAAATGCAAATTCCTGATGCAGAAATCTCTAATTGCACCTACTTACAGGTGTCTTAAGATGGCCATACACTTTACAACCATCGCAAGACCTTAGTCTTGCAATGGTTGTAAAGTAATTTAAAAAACGTACGATCTGCCCATCTTGGACAGGCAGATCGTACTCTCGATCATCGCAAGCCCGCCCCCCTGAGGGGTGGGCTTCCGATGACCGCAATGCTGAACGGGCAGTGTGCGCGTGCGCACACCGGCCCGTATAGCATTTGTCTCCTGAGCACCGTTCAAACCAGCCGAAAATCGTGGTTTTCTAGTTGTAAAATAATACAACCTCCTCCCCCCACACAAAACCACATATAATATAAAATACAGAGCCCCCTCTCCTGCTTACCTTTTTGCAGGCAGGAGGTGAGGAGGCATGATCCCTGGTGATCCAGTGGTGATTAGTAAGGTCTGCTGCAAAACTTACAAATCCATTCTTTCGGCCGGTGTTCACTGAAAGATTTTAGAGCACTGGCCGAAAGGATCCGAGTGCCAGCACAGAGAAGCAGCTATGCGGTCTGCATCAAACTGAGATGCAGACCGTGTAGCTGCTCCCGCAAGTTAGGTACACGGTCTGTGACTTGTCAGCTGGCTGCGGGCCACATAGTATTAGCTCGCGGTCCGCAATTGGCTTTGAGACTCCTGCCTTAGATTCTAAGCTCCTCAAGGGCAGGGACTGATGTGAATTTGCATTATGTAAAGCACTGTGCAAATTGTCGGCTCTATATATATACCTGTAATAAATAAATAAAAGTTAGAGAATATTGCTTGCCCTTCCTGCAACATACCTTTTTTTATGTTTAGAGGTGAAGCTGATAATTAACATCTAATTGGTCATTGTGAGATATACCCCTTCCATAAATAGTCTGTCCTGAAAAAAATACCAGTGTGATAAGCCTCAGACATAAGAGCTGCCATTCTATGACTCCTGGGCTGTGTACTAGCTCTTTAAATGTGATTATTAAGGGCATTCTAACTTGAAAAGCTGCTGTTCTTTGACTCCCTATGAGTTTGACTCCCTGCTTGGCATTATTGATGTTCTTGTCCATTTATCACATCTCTGTCACAGATAAACACACCACCAGCTGACATCACATGACCACACTGGCTCGTCTCGGAATCGCTTTTAATAACCTACATATGGTTTTCAGTATAATCAATTAGAGGGTAGGTCAGGCTTCCATATAAGATAAGGATTAGTGCAGTGTTGTAATGTGCTCTCTAAATAACTGTGCTCTTGGAGATAATGGCTAATGTCATAGCCACAACTTTTAATATTAACGGTAGTTCTTAAAAGGGATTACTAGAAAAAAATGAAATCTCAGATATGGTTTTATCTGTAGCTACTGGTTTAATTAAAAAATGAGCTGTGAGTGCTGGGGAACCCCTTCTTGTTACTATATGGAGGGCTCTAGATCATAAGTAGATAGGTCTAAAATTGTATTAATGGCTTTTGTAATCTGACTTGTAGCACCTGGAGAGCTATGCCACATATTAAGAATTATGTGTTGTAATTTGTATTCTCTAGTTAATGTGATTTGTTTCCATAGTCAACACACTAAGTAATGTGTGCGCCATAGACTTTCAGCACCCAAATTTGAGATTTTCCAGGTGGTCATTGTCTTTTGACTTTCATAACAATGTTGTTGGCCACACCAGTCTGTAAGGTGCATGTTGTCCTTTACTAACATTCTGTGAAAGATTTGGTGTTTAATATGAGAACACACAGCTTTACATGCACCTTGCTGTAAGCTGGGAAACCATGATGATACTGTCATGTTAGTGTTGTGTTCAAGGCCACATCTATACTTTCAGCCTCCCAAGGCCAACTTGCTTGAACTGCCCATCTCTAATCCTGGTTGGCCCTCTAGTCCTAAAATCACATGTATCCACACAAGGCAAACTGTCACCCCATTCTGCTAGCAGCTAGGTCCTAGATACATGGCCTGTATGACCCTGACCTATGCTGGCAGTGCAGAAATGCAGAGATATAAACCTGGGAGAACAATTTATAAAGTGATAAGAAAGTAGTTAACACTACAGCAAAAACTGGGTAAGCTAAACTGTTTAAGGGACATGACTTTATAAATAGTATGGCATGTGGCCTATGCAGTAGTAGTGCTGTGCAATGTCCATATGTAAATATTGTGAACTTTTTAGCAACAGTATTTATTCATATGAACATATCAGGTCTTATACAATATGGGTCAACTGGCAACTATGCAGAGAAGAAAGTTGGGTCAGGTCAGAAGAGTGAGAGAAATCTAGGGAGATTTGTATATCATTCACTGTGAGACGGGAAAATAATGGAGAAAATCCCTTTATTTTAGGGTGAGTTGACACAGCTGCTGATAGTGGGTGTGTGTGTGTACAAGGCAACTGAGTTGCTGTTCCTAAACCCATAATTATTGATACCGTCCATCTCAGACCACAGAGAAATCATTATCCAGTTATGACATGTTTATTAAATTGGCCTATAAATACATTTTCCATTTTAAATTTTGCTTGTCAATACATACTAATATAAAATTCCCAGGGAACATTCACAGATTGTATCAACTGAATGCATAATGTGAAAAAGGAAGTATTTTAAGGCTGATCTGGCCTATATTTAAAGGCAAAGTCCACCTTTAAAAAAAAAAAAAGTAGACATATATTAATATACGAAAAATGTTATTTATCTATTTTTTATTTTTATTGTATTGATCAGTGTTCCATGGGTGCAATGCTCTGGCTCCTGCAGACCTTTCCTTCTAGTCCCTGTCCGTTCTTGAGGCATGGAATTTCAGCTAAGGAATGGGAGGAAGAATGAACAAGTATGACATCACAGCACTTGTATTCCATTAGGAACTACAAGTTCCTTTTCCACTGTGGCAGACAACACTTGTAGTTTCTCCAATCACAGGTCCTGTGAATGGATGACATAGCTGTGTGGGCAGAGCACAGGGCTGGGATTGTAACCATGTTTTATGTTACACTTTAAACATGGGTGTAACATAAAACATTGTCTAAAACCTAAACTTAGGGGTTTTCACGAAGCTGCCGAAGGATCTGGCCGTAGCTTCGGCCGATCCTTCGGCTAGCTTCGGCCCCAGGTACTCCTTCTGCACTTTGGGTCGGCCGAACATGCTGAGCATGTTCGGCCGACCCGAAGCCACACGAAGCAAGCCGATGTACGGCTGATTTCAGCCGATGTACGGCTGAAATTAGCCGTACCAGCCTGAAGTGAATAGCCGAACAGTGTTCGGCTCACTTCACTTCAGATCGGTCATTCACTCGGCTGCCCTCGGCAGCTTGGTGAATAGACCCCTTAGACTTAAAAAAAGGGACATTTCCAAAAACAAACCCTATACTTCAGATTCATATGGCATTCACAAGTTGCTTTTTGTCCATGGGGACCAATCAGTCCTTTATCTCAGGTTTCTAGTGCAGTATGGAAGTGTAAAAGGAAAAAACATGTTACAATCAATCCACCAAATCTATGCTTCCCTCAGACTCTTTTTGGCTTACTGGACAGGAAGAGAGTTCAGAATCTGGTCTAATTTTTTAGTTACAGGTAGTATGAATCAGAATTTAGGCCTACCCAGTTTTATTATGGGAGGCTGGTAGTGACTATGCCAGGGTCAGTACTTTAGTCCGCCATTTTCCATGCACAGATGGTGATCTTTGTCTTTAAGACGATGACACAGATGTTGCGTTTACTTCTAACAGTGTAACTGTGACCTACCAATAGTTCCACATAAGTGGAAACTGCAAAGTCCATGGAACTGAAGGAAGGAAGGAAGTAAAACCAGGAAAGGATTCCCACCATGGGTCTACCCTTTCCAACACAAAAGCACCCCTGTCTATGAAAGGGAGAACACTACCTAATGCCCCCTTACCAAAGCAGCAGTATCACTTCCACTGGGAAAAAAACAGCATTGTCTAACTCTTATATTTCCAGTTAAACACCACTTAGAACAGTGATGGCGAACCTTTTTGAACCTGAGTGCCTAAACTGCGGCGCAAAATCAATTTATTTACCTCAAAGTGCCAGCGCTGAAAATAAGTTTAGTACTGTATTGCAGTTCAGGCGCTTGGGTTTAAGAAACGTTCAACATCACTGCCTTAGGCCCCATTCACGCCAAGCGACATACCTTACAAGCAGGGCCGGGATAGCGAGACTGACCTGAAAGGCTGTGCGGCTCTCACGGGGGATCAGAACGTCCCAGATCGCCTCTGTAGTCGGGCCGGTCACAATTAGGCAGCGGTGACCTCTAAACAGATTAGACTGGGGGCCTCCTGGGATCCTAGCGAGGAGGAAGCGGTCGTCTAATCTGCCTGTTTAGAGCCCGCCGCTGCCTGATTGTGACTGGCCCGGATCGCATACTGAGGCGATCTGGGACGGTCGGTTCTATTTCCATTGGTGGTCCCTGAACCTGGGCTCGCGTGCCAGCAGAGAGGGCCCTGCGTGCTCTCCCTGGCTTGTGTGCCATAGGTTCGCCACCACTGACTTAGAACATACTTAAGTAAATTATATACGTTTCAACTCAAGAGTTCCTGAATTACTTTTCTATTTATAGAAACATGAAGATCTTGTTTTAAGATGATTTCGATTTCCTTATCTTCGTAACCCATTAGCATGATTTAGGTGTTTATTTCTCTTTGATGCTTATTATTTTCATAAGGTGTCATGAAGAAACATTCTAATCTCACCATCCAGTCATTCTGGTGCATTTTTCAAGTGAGCCTTCATTAAGTTTCTTCATTATCTAGGTCATGGCATAATATAGTGAACCGTTGCAATGTTTGCAGCCATACCGCATCATGCTGTTCAGCATAAAAGACGCTAAAATTAGAAAATATTCTTCTTCATCTTCTATAGCTCCATTATGTCTAAAGCAATGACTAATAGAGAGGCTAAGCAAGTTCTAGTTAAGATGCATCTAAAAATAAAAAAACCCTACTACAACAAAGAATAATGAGTCCCTCGGATATATATGGAACACTCTACCCTTATCTAACACTTTGAGAGAGATCACAAGATAAGAGCATGCTTTACGGTAAATTAAATCTAGGGTTCGCTATAATCAGTTTGCTATAATCACAGCAAGTGTCTGGCCAGCACACCAGAACCCTCTTCTGACTGTAAGAAAAAAAGGTGGCAGGTACAAAGTATGTACTGTATATCTTTTAAAGTATAGCTCCATTGTTACTGAGAAAAAAAAACAATCTACCCCTAGTCTGTTACAAAAATTGCAAGGAGCTTAGTAGAAGGAACTTTCTGTTATAGTCACTTGCTTAGGAAAAACATTTCTGGTAGTTGCAATTTTTTATGTTGCATAATATTAGTGCAAATATTTACCAAACCTAGGGTCTGGAACTCACTGCCACAGGCGGTGATTTCAGCAAATAATGTGGAATTGTTCAAGAAACTTTTGGACGATTTCTTAAGGGACCGTAATATACAGGGGTGCAGGTAATATACAGGGGTACAGGTAATATACAAGGGTACAGGTAATATACAGGGGTACAGGTACTCCTAGAATGAGATCCTAATAGGTTGGACTTGATGGACTAATGTCTTTATTCAACCTCAAATATTATGTAACTATGTAACCCACATTTTTAACAAAAAAAATTAAGTTAAATCAATGTTAGTACAGATAAACACAGTATAATACCTATTTTTTTGGTGAACCATAAAAGATGAGCCTATGCCGAGATACCAAATAGATACCAAACATGCCAAGCTTCAAAACTGTGCATCCGGGAAATAGAGAAACACTATGATACCCAAAATGATCAATTGGTAACATTTTAGAAGCTTTTACAGGTCATCAGCTTAGAGTTAACAGGTCGTGCTTGGTCAGCTTCATCCCCAGCTACAGTTACTGGAAACTGGAAGTGACTAAATCGTTTTTGCTTTCGGCTTCATTCCATTTAGGGGAGACCAGCAAATGGATGCTCATGCCAATTCCGACCCACAGTAGTGGCAGCGGAGCCCGGGATACATGGCGAAAAGGTCAGGTGGGGGGAGGACACAGACTAGCGTCTTCCCTTCACCCTAGGCTCAGTATACCACAGCTCGCGGTATACTGAGCCTAGGGTGAAGGGAGGACGCTAGTCTGTGTCCTCCCGTTACCCTAAGGAGAACTATGGGGAAAAGCCTTAACCCCATAGTTCTCCTTTAATGTCAAACAGGGGTTGAAACCTGTGCACAAAGGTGTCATTCACATGGGAGCCATAATCTCTGAATGCAGCCTATGCAAAACCAACCAGCCAATTATCCATATTTAGCAATCCCCAGCAATCAAACAAACTTAAGCTGATTGGTTGAAATGAGATTCAGGTGCATTTGCACATGTAATATTATATTAAGAACTGTTATTTTGTATACACTCATTATATAAAATAAAACATTATTGTGTGACTTACCAGGAACTGCTTACATGTAAATGTTGTCTTTGTTGAAGATAGGAAGCTCTTAGTGAAGACAGAATTGGCGCCGATTCATACTTGACTCGGACACCCAGAAGGCACCGCGTGTATGTCTGGCTGTACCAGTTATAAATGCAGGGCACCATCTTGCAGACTGACATGAAAAATCACTGTAGTGTTATACGGAGGGAGAAAGTGGGAGAAATTCCGCCTTGGGAAGGAGAAGTAACATAAGGCATTTTGTATAGTGAGTTTACTAGAGGGAGAAGAGAGCTCCTTGATGTGCAGTGAATATGCTAAATGAAGAAGATCCCTGAATCATTATTCAATCAGCTATACAACTTCTGAACAGTAACAGATGTTACTCCGGAATTGTTACTGTGAATTCATTGTTATTAAATTCTGATTGTGTATTACAGGCTCCTTCAGAGATACAGATTGGGTCCATCAATAACAGCCTAGATGGGAGCAACATATGGAAGTTCAGTTTAAAGTTTAAGCCATTAGGTTTAATTTATCCAAAGGAATAAATATAAATTGATGAATATTTTAAATATCATATTTGGAATGTTCAGTAGAAGAGTTAAAAAAGGAAGTTTACCCCCAATTGTGCCTCCAAATCTCCCTCCTAACTCTTTATATTTCGTATTATATCTAAATACCAATTATTCTTGATATTTATAGCAGAGCTAGCATCAGATATATTTTTTCATACTAAGAGTTTAACATTTAACAAATGGATGATGGCGCACCAGAAACTCTATGCGGTTTCTTTATTAACGTTTTAAAACACGCACGACGGAATACAACAGCAAAAAAGACCCCTTACGCATTTCACGCACACAGGCGCTTAATCATAGAGTGATTTCCCTGAAGTCTAAGCTGCTTTTTAACTTACTCCTCCTCAACTGGGGGTTAATGTAGCTTAGCTGTTAATTTTGAAGGAAAATCAGTCTTTTACAACACACAAGTAAAATCATATAACAACTACTTAAAATGAAATATATACTATAAAAAGATCTTATAGAACCAATTGATACACATCACAAATAACATTATAGCTATTGCACAGAGTAAAGCAAAATATCTAGAAAATAATCTAACTGGATTTACTATATATAGTATAGCTATAGTGATGCAATAACCTTAATCCACTAATCAATCAATAATATTATACTAATAATATACTATAAGTATAATAATATACTACTACTACTAGTACTACTACTAATAATAATAATCAATAACAATATGTAAAAGTGAAGTTTAGGATACATATCAGTAAAACTATTCGCGGTATACTGAGCTTAGGGTAACGGGAGGACGCTAGTTTGTGTCCTCCCGTTACCCTAAGGAGAACTATGTGGAAAAACACTGACCCCATAGTTCTCCTTTAATAAAAATATTAATTCACTGAATGTTACAAGTTGTCCGTAACATTTGCCAGTTGTCAGTTGTCAGTGAGCTAGACGCTCACCTGGTTCCCAAGTGGGAACTGACATGGAATAGCATTCCTTTCTTTCATTTCCTTTACTTTAAGAAGCTGATTTATAATGCTTCAACGCAGCGTAAATCATAAAGTGAAATTCGCATGACACTACTGCCATGGTACTGAGATGGTGCAGAGGATTATAGAAATCTCCTATTACTATTTGAGTTAAAAAACAACCCCTAAGTGTATACAGTGTTCACCCCGGTACTTTAGCATCCGGGAGTTTGTTTACATTTTGTCTGTGACAAATTGGCTTTCATATGTAAGTGATCACTTACACATGTACTGTAAAAACCCCTGTGAAGAATAAACTTGGAAGCAAGGTTTAGCACTCCGGGGCCTCCATGGCCAGGGAAGAAGCAATTTAAGCACAATGTGTGCTTGATTCGCTTCAAAAGAGTACTGGGGTGACATTAAGGGACCATTTACACTGGTGCAATGCGTTAATCGCATGAGTCTATGCGATTAATACACCCTGGCTCGCAACGCATCTACCGTTGCTTTAACACATCCACCGTTCATTTAAATGGCACCCCAAACGAACCTCCCACCTGCAATGTGCTCGATCTCACTTTAATGTGCAGTACCGTAATACCGTGCGTTGTGGTGTGATTTAAAAAAATTGTGCATGCACTCCGCATCGTGATACCATGATAGTCCAACACAGCCAGGAACTGCACAGGTTATATATACATATACTGTGGCCAAATGTTGTGACATGTCAGCAATTTACTTTTGCAAACTTGTAAAGTTACTAAAAAGTACACCTTAGGCCTGGTTCACACCTGGGCATTTTACAGCGCGTTCCTACGCGCTGTAAAACGCTCAACATGTGGAAACCAATAATTGACTATGGGCATGGTTCCCACCAGGGCATTTACAGCGTGTAGGAACGTATTTGCCGCGCGTATCCAATAGGATACAGCCGGATAGCCCTCGGAAACTCGCGTTTGTCGCGCATTTCTTTTCCCGCAAATCACGGTAAAAACGCACGGCAAACTCCGTATGCCCAGGTGTGAACCCAGCCTTAAAGAGTAAGTTAATTTAAATCAAATGTTTCATAGATGCAATAAATTGCTAACATCAGGCTGAAGCATGTATATCTTAAGTATAGAACTGGATGGGAAACTACATTAGAGTTTCTGATGGTGTCACCCCAGCTGGGACTACTGTGATGTCATTCAGCTATAGGTCTTGCAAGATAGCGCCGTCCATGTGAATGCTTGGATTGGGTTTAGGATTTACAAAGGTCACAGACAGCACAGACAATCTGGGACTATAGTGCTGCATTAGAACTGACATTTCCCAACATGGAGAACTAAATTGAACAGACAGCGTCTGATTTCAAAATAGCTCCATTCAAAAAGCTGAACTATATTGGCAACTTGCAATAAGGCAATTGAAATCCTTAGCAATCAGTCACTTTTCTGGAACAATTACATGCAACATTTTAAATCACTTGGTGCTATAATTGTACCCAGATAACAACTCACACAATTCCACAGTTTAGTTAAATTATCTTTCTGTGACATAAATAAGGCTGGGTGATCAGTGGCTTATTCATAAGACAGTTGAAAATTTTTGCAATGCCTAGCAAATAAAAGCAATCAGCCAGTCACAAATGCAATCCAGCAAACACTGAAATCTAAAAGTGCTAAAATCAGAATGTCCACTAATTTGTTTCTATGTAATCCAAGCTTTTTGCACGTGTGAGACAACAAGGAGTGCTTGGTGTGTTTGGGAATACCTTTCCTGCATTGTATGCAGGAGTTCTCAGATCACCAGATAACCACCAAAAGGGAGCGGAGTAGACTGCTGTGCTGTAGCAATGCCTGGTTGAAACACTGAAAAGATAAGCAGGAAGGCTTTGCTATAATTAATAATTTGACTTCTCAGTCACAAAAATATACAGTCTCTTTTCTAAAGTATTATATTGTACAACTATAACCTTTGCATTGCACAGGATCTCCTGTTCTTACATGTTCTTACCCAAAATTCCTTCCATGTCAGAAAAACATATGACACCATCTTACATATGCAGCATCTGCAAAATGAGGAGCAGACTACATTTTGCTACCCAACTGGTCAGGGCCTTGAAGCACATTCAAAATCTAAAATTGTAATACATTGTAAATACTGTACACATTTTCTTTGTGATCTACTTGAGAATTAGCTATTCCTATGCATCCGTTCCCTAAAGTGACTTCCTTTTTATGCATTATGTATCTTATTTTTCCATGTTGATGTCCATAACATATTGCCTCTTTATGACATTTAAAAGCACTTCATGACTCCGTGACATTATCAATACTTTACCTTAAAATGTTCTCCATTTTAGGATAGAAGAGAGCCAAAGTGTATAATTATGGATATCCATTTGGCATTCAATGTATTATTTAGTCATACTGCCTTTTACACGGTGTGACAGCTAGGGAATGGAAATTTAAAGAGACACTCAATTATTTTAAACACGGGAGCTCCTATCCATTCAAAAGAGGGGCATTACCATTTAAATAGAGGTGAGGGAAGTGGGAGAGCGTTGAACTGAGTTAAATACTGTATCTATTAGGCTGGTGAACTGGTAAATACTCTACTTTCAATTACGTGGCTCCATAGGAAAGGCAGCTGGTTCGGCTAGGTAGACTGAGTGGATGTCCTCGCCGCTCTCAGTTTGTGCAGTGGAATGTCTCAGCTATTTCATTGTTTCGTTCTGGATGGTTTCATCTATGCAGTTCTAACGTTTGTGGAATCAAACCATGTTTTATACAGGTCACATTCCATATTTGCTGTTTTAAACAGGATAAAAGTCATTAGATACCCATAAAGTGTATCAGAACCAGTTGGTTTCACTTTATGGAAAGGTTGCTTCAAACTTATGGAAGTGTCATTAGTTCTAATAGGAATTCACAGTACACCTGCCCTAATCTTTTTCTGGAGAGCAATATGTAATCATGCAATTGGATTTCCCATTAGACTCAATGCATCTACTGTGAGTTTGTTCCATTTGACCATTCAGATGGATAATACCTTGGAGCTGTTATAAGAAGATGCAGCAGGCACCAAGTTGCAAAAATAGTACTCAAATCCAAAGTACAAGGCTGAAATAAAAGACAAAAAGCAGGCATAGGTTTAAAAGATTGCCTTGTCAAGGAGCAGTTTTGCACTGATGTATACTGTTGTTGCTTCATATATGTGCATAGCATGGACACCTAACACCATTCCACTTGGTCAGGGTCTGTTAGGATCTTGCACGGAACCTGCAGCCTGTTGTGCCTACTAGTACAGCTGTTCATTTTATCTACGCTTTTCCCCCAGTGGCAACATTGTTAGTATTGGTGTCCCTTCCTGTGATGTCATAAACTCCAAAAGATACAATACGGTACCAGATAAACTAAAGAAAAAGCTGGGTGCCCCAAATCCCGCTATCCAGGGAGGTAGAGGTGACACACAGTGACATCACTGGCACTGCTAAGAAGTGGATGGAAGCCGAGGTCCATGGCTAGGTTTTTTTGTTGTTAAATTATTGATTTTTCCAAGCTTTCGCTAAGGGACTATTCAACCTGTCTATTCTGGTGCATTGCATTAACGTACATTATGTGACAAGGTATTGTGCAAACAAAAACAGCCAAATCAAATTTTGGGTTAATGCGTTAGGGTACTATTACCAATTAAAGGCACATGTTAACACGTGTTTCCACAACAAACTGCAATGGAGAAGTGTGAATGGGTTATCATTTTTTAAAAATTTAAATATTAAGGGGGTTGTCAGAAAAATGACCCTTGCATTTTCAAATTAAATGCATGCATAGTATAACACATTATGTGCAATGATGCGCTGCAGTGCCATCCATTGTGAACTACTGTGCACTGTGATGAGCTAGCGAAAATGCAGCAGGTTCAATTTTGTTCTGTTGTGGTGCATTAAGGCCTAACCTTGAGGCTGGCGTTACACCTTTGTGCTTCAGTTTTCATGATTTTTCATCTGTTTTTAATGCACATTTTTATTGTGCATTTTTCCTAATTGGGACTGAACATCTAGGGAGGTGTAAGAAGAGACCACCACTTTCCAACTGTAGTTAAACCAAGAGCACATGGCCTGTTGCCAGGGACAGGTCTCAGTAACCATGTGTTGTCATCTATCATCAGCATTTTCATGTGCTCCCTTTGACTTCTACAAGCCCCCTTGATGCACATCGATAAATGAAAAAATTTACCTGAACTATTTTCCATGACATGACCCAATACATATGCATATATGTGCAACAGACCCATTGAGCACAATGGGATACCAACATGTACATCCTGACATGCTCATTATGATATGTATGTGTGAGTTTATGTGGGTCTAAAAATAAAGAAATTCACTGACTCTATAGAAGATTTACTGAAGATTTCTTAAAGGAGAACTGTGGGGGCAACCCATAGTTCTCTTCATGGTCATGGGAGGACATATACTATGTCCTCCGGTGACCCAAAACTCAGCATATAGCGGGCTTTTCCCATTATACACTGAGAGCGCAGGGCCGCTCCACAGCCAGGATGGATCCCGACAATGCTGACAACTGTACCCGCCCCCATCCATTCCTCCAGCCAGTGCTGGAGAAATGGAGAGGGGAGGGGGGAAACCCTGCAGGGAGCCGTGACTGACAGTCACCGCTGTCTGCAGGGAGAGGATCGTGATGTCAGAGATCGGTGGTGTGTGTTTGCTGACTTCCTGATAAATAGAGCCAACCTGTGACAGCTTCTTTGTCACAGGTCGGCTTGAATTATGGGGATAAGTGTTTTGTTTTGTGCCCCTTAGCTAACACAGCTGACTTACTGTCCAATAGTCTCCTAGTATACTGCCAACTGTGAGCCTTCTGTAGTCTTAAATGGCAAGATAACAGAATATTAGACTGAATTGCAAGGTTACATAAACCTAAAATGTATTCTGCTCAGCTATGTGAACTTATTTGTGAATATTATTAGCCAGCTTTATCCTATTAAATATTTGTGTAATATTTCCTTTTATTATAGTGTGCTTATTTATAAATCATTTTTATAGTTATCAGTAATACTATTTAATTTGTGCAACTTGATTTGTGCAGTCTCTGTGTATGTGAAATATTTTTATTACATTGATAGATTTAGGTAATGTTGGCGGATGTTGTGAATTTTAAAAGAAAAGAGATGGTGTTGATTTAATTTTGATGGCAGATGGTTCACTGCAGCAAGTTACGCTTTGCGTGGAATCTTACAAGGGATGGTACAGTTTAGTGATAATTAGAGCAAGTTATGCCCCCACAGAATGGCCTCCCAAGACCTATGTAACAGCTGGGTTGCTTCCTATTCTTAATACAGGAAAGGGAGTCTTGTGTCTGCTACCTGATCTTTACATGCACTGTTGCACTACTTCTGCAGTTCCTTGTTTATTTGACTACAGGCAGATGGTTGTTAGATGGTGAGTGCTTCTGCTTCCCACCTTAGAGGCTCTGTGTTCCATTCCACTCCTCAGACAGGTTACTGAGCAACAATAACAATTGTCCAGACTATTAGGGTTGCTATATGTGTTTATGCTCTTAACATATTCATACTCCCTTTCAATGACCATGTGTACAGGACATTATTGAAGCCCACTGAGTGGACAACTTCAACACTCCAGCTGTTGTGAAACCACAAATCCTATTATGCCTGTGCCTCTGTTTGTCTGGTGTCTGTGACTGTCAGTGTGTTGCAATGCCTCATGGTGTTTTAGTTTCACCAAAGCTGAGGTTGCCTACCCCTGCTTTAGAGCCTGGCAAGGTGAGAGTTTCCTGTGTAGATTGTGTCTCTGTTGGCTTCCTATAGGTCATAGCTAAGATATTACTCACAGCTGGATTCCTCAATAACTTGTGTATTCTTCATTTTGGGGAATCTACCAGAGAAGTATGCCACCATAGTTTGGTCTTGTACTGGATGTGGCGTCTAGATAGACCAGGGAATTGTAGCTAGATAAAAAGAGAAAAACTTGCAGGCAATGAAGCAAAATTGACTATACATTTTTAGCAGTGTTGGACTTCAAATGAGACTGTATATGTAGCATTAATTTGATGGCCGATTTTCTTGTCTATTACTGGCAAAACATTACTGTAAATAATGGATTCCGTTCACGTTAGACCTTTATATTCTATAAATCGGCACCTCAATTTTTATGGCTATTACACAAATTGTTTCAGAGAGGCATGTGATATCAAACGCATGTTGAAATGTGTTGATTTGATTATTATCACCATTGTGAAATGTGTAAATTAACTGTATGTGGTTATAAGGAGAACTATTTCCCTAGACTATCAGACATGAGGTAAAATTTAGCTTTATACATGGTGGTCTTTAGGAAATTTGTTTTAAAATATGTTGTTTTTTCATATACACCATATGTGTGTATATCCCATATTTCTGACATCTTCATGGGCAATAATGAGCAGCTTTGGTTGTCAGAGGTGCTTCACGTGAAGATATTTCCAAATTGTCAGCATCAGGCAAGAATTGTGACACCTCTCTTTTTAGATTGATATCTTAAAATCCATGACTAGCCTTATTTCAATTAGTCTTACTTTAATTACGAAACATACTATTTATTATAAAAGGGAACTCACCCCCAAAAAGAAAATCCCTCATTTAACTGCCGCCCCTTTGAAGTACAATGGAATGCACCCCAAATCCCATAGCCTTTTGGTAAACAATAGAGAGACTGGCATACTGAGGTCCACCAGGCAGCACTGTGTGAAAACTTGTATTAGAGATATCTACAGAAAATTATGGAGTGATCTTGACCAAACGGGATTTCCAGTTTTCCAGGATGTCTCTTTTATCTCCAGAACCTAAAAGGTTTATTTATGTGCAGGGCTGTATTTATCTGTATTTAAAACCAATCAGTTTATATAGTGCTTGTTAACTTGTGTTGTGGTAGATAGGCGGTGACGCAGTCATTGTGGGCAAACTCAACATAATATCATATTAGCACCAATTTTAAACAGTAGCTGCTTAACCTACCAGCATGTCTTTGGCGTGTGGGAGGAAACCCATGCAAGCACAGGAAGATAGTGTATTGACTGGGATTTGAACCATGCACTATGGTGCTACAAGGTAGAAGTGCTAGCCACTAAACCACTTTACTATCGCAATGGCATCCATAGCCCACTGCCTAAGGCAGAATGATTAGGGGGTAGAGCACTAGTCCTCAAATGTATATATTGTAAAGATTGACTCCTGTGTAGGAGCTTCCTGTATTAAGACCAGTCGCTGCTGTTCTCTTTTCTTGTGGTGGGGGACTGGTCTTGTATCAGCTCCCTTAGTTTTCCTCAGGCAGACTGTAGTCAGTGGGCCTGCTGGGTTTCTTCATGGCTTTGCTCTCTGCACAGGCTATGTGTATCACAGTGATGATGCGCTGAACATATACATGGTAATAATTGGGTTTTCAAAAACATTTGGTGCACACAAAGTGGATTTATATTATTTGTGGATGTTGAGGAATACATTTGATTGAAAGTTTTTGTGCCTGGAGTTCAGCTTTAAAAATAAGCATACAGCAGAAAGCATAAGGCTTCCAACAGCACAGTCAACATTAATTCATTCCAAAATAAGTGCATTATACAAGAAGGTGTTTATGAGTATAGTCTTGTTTTAATACATCAGGCAGCAAAACGTTTACATTATTTGTGTGAAAAATATAATGTACTAATACTATAAATACAACTTCTTTGTTCTGTTTTTTTTCTAGGATCGCGTCTCCGCCAGGAAGACTTTCCTCCTCGGATAGTGGAACATCCATCAGATGTAATCGTTTCCAAAGGAGAGCCTACCACATTAAACTGTAAAGCAGAAGGTAGACCAGTGCCCACCATAGAATGGTACAAAGACCTTGAACGGGTGGAGACAGATAAAGATGACCCACGTTCTCATCGAATGCTGCTCCCCAGTGGATCTTTATTTTTTTTACGTATTGTTCACGGACGTCGGAGTAAGCCAGATGAGGGGAGTTATGTATGTGTTGCACGGAACTACCTTGGAGAAGCCATGAGTCGTAATGCATCACTAGAAGTTGCCTGTAAGTCCATCTTTTGACTTTATATAAACTGCATTCTTGTACAGTAATCATGACAGTTGAACATTGTTAAGCAGTTTTATTATATACAAAGACCTCTAGCCGAGGAGCATGGATCCCAATGCTCATACTTCCACTGACCAGTTTGGAGACCGAAGCTTTGATATCCAATTATTCACCGTAGTTGTGTCTTAGCGTTAACCTTGGAAGCTCAGTATCTCCAAAAGTTTCAAAAGCTGCACCTGCATTGAATTTGCCGCACCTGCATTGAATTTGCCGCACCTGCATTGAACCTAGGGAGACCAAGAAGCTCTGAATGCTCTGGCATCCTTTTAAACCATTATGGTGGCTCTGAAAATAACTGATCAGTGGATGCATGGGCATCAAAATCCTGACTGGTCATAAGTACACACTAAGAGGCCTAGTGTTTCACACCATTTCTTTTAGCAGGATAAATCCTTTCATTAGAATGATATTTCTAATTCTGTCATTTACTACCTCTGTGTCTCACCCCTTCTGCCTTTTTTTTCACATCTCTCTTTCTCATCTTCTTCTTTCTGATGTTTTTTCTCATTATTTCCACTGTCCACATCTTCTTGCCTCTATTACTTTAGGTTTCTTAAATTTTCTGTGTCCAGCTTTGTATGCCAATATCCAGACTGCTTGAGTTCCTAAAGAAGTGCTTTATCATTAGCAAGTAGTATTGTTCTTTTGGTGTGCAAACCATTCACCTATTGAACAATATTCATTATCTGAAACATGTTAAATTGGGAGGTTAGTGATAATTTTTCCAAGCACAAGGTTATCCAGAAGCAATCTGAATCTGTTCAAGCTTTCTCACTGGCTTCAAAGGACACACTCCAGAAATCTAAGGCCTTGTTCACATGGAAGTCAAAAGGAAACAATAAGCTTTCCGTATGCACTGATTTTTCCACAGTGCCCCCAAATGCTCAATAACTGAACACTCAGTATTCTCTCTCTCTGTTCTGTATCTCGTTAAACTAAATGTGGACTGCAGCACCTATGGATGCTGATTTTTGAAAGGAAGATGATGGTAATGTCTCAAGTAGGACCCAATTACATTTCTACTTCTTTTCTTATGCAAATTTGACAGTGAAAGCTGGCATATCATTGGTTGCCATGGGCAAAAATTCCATTATTCAGTTCCCCTCATTTCTATAACTGTGCCTTAGAATCACTTTTTTTTAATTTAATCAACACTTTGAGAATATGTTTCATTTATTTTTTACCTTTCCTATACATGTTATAAAAATAGTGTTTCAATATCGTACTCATTATCATACATATGAAAATGTTTCAATGTGTTTCGGAATGTTAATTTACTGTTGTGAAATCACACTCATTGCATAATGAATCTGTTGTTGCCACTGGTTTAAATGGTTTGTTGAAAGCAGTTCATGTGTATTTTGCAATTTAAATTGGCACTGAACAAACACTTGCGTATTATACCAGCTCCCTCCCATTGATCTTACAACCTCTGTGTGCAGAGAAGGCCAGCACATAAGCTCTTTGAAGGTCATAAGTGAAGTGCAGGCCCCTGTAAAATCAGTGGTAATAAAAGTGCAGAAAAGGGATCTTAAAGGGAGTTAGATCACAAAACATTATTTAAAGCCACAGAATCATTTCTGTAACGACATCAAGGACCCCAACAGAAAAGCAGTTTTACTACGTTTCATCCTTTGAAGTATATCTGACTGAATTCTCCAATTGAGCCCTTAGGGAGTTCTCAGCGTAGATCCTCATCTGACACAATAATGGCTTTTTCTTAGTTGAGCTTAAGAATTGCAGCAGTTAACATTCTCAACATGTTTCCTGTTTTTTAATTCTTCTTCATGTATTATTTAGTGTTAGGTTTTTCTGTTAATTGTGGCTATTTGCAATAAGCAAGTAATTACTAAAATCCATATTTTTAGAAATATGTCAATAAAATGTTATCCATGAAGTAATGACACTATTTGTTATTATTTTGTAACTTTAGACATTAAACATTTTTTTTTTAAAACAACAAACCTTTACTCTATAATACATTTCCTAAAGCTCAACTAGTATGATTGTGGGTTAAGTAATTTTTTTGTAATTGATATTTTCTAAATATTGATTTAAAATTATTGTGCACAAAATCATACTTACTACATAATAAACCCATGACACAAGATTTTCAGTGCATTATAGAGAGCACAGCACATGTTTACTTTCAAACTATGTTTTTCTTATAAACACATATGGGAAGGTAGGGAGTATGAAGTGAACATATTAGTATGTATTGATTTTGAATATTAGAATTATTAAAAGTAAGAAAATGTAGTAGCAGGTACTATTTTTGTCAACAATTGAGCTTTAATTAGTAAAAACACAAAAATACATTCTTTGTAAGATTGTGTCTGCAATAAAAAGGATTTGCAGAACCTTCTTATTTAGATGTAGATGGATAATATTGTAAAACATAACATAATCTCTGTAATACTTAATTAAACTGCCTGAATGAAAAATCACAACATAATGTGAGCAGATAATATATAACCATATACAAGTTCTGTTTATAAATGGTTCATAAAAGAAAGTTCAGCTGAAAGTTGTAGCTTAATGTCACAAGTAAAAGACAGACAGCATTACTTGCAACTGGAAGAAAAGAGAATTTACCTGCATGCATGGAAAGGAATCTTTACTGTAAAAGCTGGGAAAATGTTAAATAAAAGGAACTGATTGTAGATGGCTGAGCAGATTGGTTTAAAAAAGCTTTCAGAAACAAAAAATATTAACAGCTTATTTAATGTATAAGAAACACAAACAATGTTGATTCAGGTAAATATCAGATTTCCTTTTTTGGTCTGGAAGTTTTTTTATTATTTTTTCCTGACTTCGCAAAGTGCATCTTCATGTAGGGTTAAAGGTTTTGATAAATGTCCTTCTTTATTGGCTGAAGTTGGTAGTATAATATTAACTGATTTGTGATTTTTAATATCCATTGAGCAAACATAAACAAAATGCCAGTTTATTAGCTACATTTAAGAAACCGAAAAAAAAAGAAAGAACAAAAAAAATACATGAGTTCTTGTACTTAAACAATTGTAAACAAGCATCTCATCTAGCTGGAGTCAGTGAGTCATTTACTCTCCCTGGAGATCGGAGTCATAGCCCCAGGTGTTAAATGTATGATAGCAGCTTGATCTATCGACCAGGGTAATGGTGGCCAAAATGAAAATATATGAAAAATTAATGAAGTCCCAAGATTATTATTTATTTGCTTTTCCCAGTGCTAGTTCTGGGATGCAGCACATTGTTGAATATTTCCCCCAGAAAAATAGGTTGCTGTTCATAGGTGAAGGGTCACAAAAAAGTATTACAGGATTAAATAGGATTTTCGTATTAGAGTTTATTTATTTTTACTTGCTTGAATCAGTTGGTCGGTGCTTCCTCTCTGGGGAACTATTGTTTCCTACAGACAAATATTTTATACTTTTTAGTCAACATTTCAGATGGATGGTGTCTGGATGGTTCAAAAAAATACTTGCCGTGAACAGAGCCCCAAAAACATAACATTAATCAAGGCATATATTTGTGGCCAGGTGCCTTGGGCATCCATGAAGTAAGATGGAAAGCATGAGCAAGGAAAGAAGGCTGGCAGAGGGTGGCATGGTCATTATGTGCAGATGTCGGTGTCCTTCAACCCATTAAATATAGTTCGGTGTGTGCTACTTTTAGCCCCTCTCCTGCTGTGCACACTTCCAAACCCTCTACATCACCCTCTGGGGTTTATTTACTAAAGGCAAATAGGCTGTTCACTTGGCAAGGGAAATTGCACTTTACAAGAAAATGTCCCCCTTAGTTTAGTGAATTAAGTGAAGCTCTGTTGACTTCCATCATCCAATCATGTACTAGCAATAATACTTTTTTTTTTATTTTCCTTGCTTTTTGATAGGTATTTTTTGCAAAGTGAAATATCACATAATTCACTAAGATAAGGGAATCTATCCTTGCAAAGTTCAAATTCCCTTGTAAAGTGAACAGCCTATTTGCCTGTAGTAAATCAACCCCTTTGTCTCACATCACATGTGTCTGACATTACAGGACATAATATTGGACACTCTTGCCTTGCAAAGTTGGGTTTCTGAGCCATACCCAGCACACTCCTTAGACTGTATGTTCACCATGTTTAGTTTCTATTTCTTTCAAGATGGCCCAAGTATATCTAAATCTGTGAACTAATTTTTACAGTAGGAATAACAAACTATAAGCTCCACTAGTTCATGTTGATGAGGTCATAGTCATGGGATACGTTGGCACACACATATGAGAAAATTTGTATTCATTATAGATTTCCCATATAAACATATTTATTTATACTGGTAATTTCATTTTGCAAATACTAGTACTACACTAGAACGTGACATTCATAATGCTGTGATGGATTCTGGCACACACCAAGTACAATGAACACATCACATAGTTGCATTTACTCACTAAATACTCTGACAAGTAGCACATCATCTGCATTAATTCTTAATGATGGTAAATTAATTCATGTCCTGTATATTTATATACCTATAAAATAACCCAGTAATAGTAATTTGCATCCAAATTGCTAATAATGTTGCCTACATCTGGATATATAACACTATGACATTACTTTACAAGTTTAATTAAAGAGAACAGAAATTCACCAATGAAAGTATTACAACAAAGGGTGATTCACAAATGATTTGGCGTATATACTGTACAGGGTATATCCACCTTTAATTTCCTATTGACGTATTTATATAAAGCTGAACAAAGTGTAATTATATTCACCATTCCCCCATCACATATCTAGCCGTGCTGAGTTGAGGTGACCTTTGTAGAGTCCTTTTTCGTGGAGTGATATAGTTAATGAAATCCAGCGACACTGTGACCTCAACCTGCTCATGGCCCTGAACTCCGTCATCCATCTTCCAAGCCCCAAAGGTTACATGACAGCACATGGAAACAGATAAAACAAGTGTGAATAAACAAATTCAAGAGCTTTCTGTCATGGCTGCCAGCACAGAAAGAATGGACGAGTAAGACATCACAGACTTGCGAATGCAAAAAAGGCAAATATCAAATGCCTCCATATAACTCAGTTATGTATTCATTAAAATCTCTTAAAAACATCCTTAATGTGTTTCTGCATAGTTATCCAATCTATCACACGTGTAATGAGTCATAGCTGGAGGCCTCCACTCAGGTGCCCCTTGCTGAGTGGGGGGGGGGGGGGGCTTGCCCTAAACAAA